>NC_079223.1:35850738-36110738 GCF_029633865.1 Lampris incognitus
GAACCGCTGTTCTTAGGCCGACACATTATAGCTGTTTTCAGCCCACATTTGAAAATGTAAGGGGGTGGCGGTGGCGAAAGAGGTGGAGCAGGTCGTCTGGCAACTGGAGGGTTGCGGGTTCGATCCTTGGCTCCTCCTGGCAAAAATGTCGAGTTGTCCCTGAACAAGACCTTTACCCCTAACTGCCCCCAATGGGCTGGTTGTTACCTTGCATGGCTGACATCACCATCAGTGCATGACTGTGTGTGTGTGTGTGTGTGAGTGTGTGTGTGTGTGTGTGTGTGTGTGTGTGTGTGTGTGTGTATGCGTGGGTGAATATAAGGCATTAATTAATTGTAAAGGGCTTTAGGTGTGTGCTGCAGCTACAGAATGCAATCCATTTATTTACCATTCACACTAACATTGTCTGAATGATTTTTCTGGTAATGGCAGTGGTTTTCCCTGTTCACACATACGGTTTCTATCTGTAAGATTCACAAATAGCATTTTTTACATGAAATAATAGTGTCTTCTATCTTTTTCCCTGCTTTTTTTGGGGGGGGGGGTTTCCCCCCCTTTTTCTCCCCAATTGTATCCAGCTAATTACCCCACTCTTCCGAGCCGTCCCAGTCGCTGCTCCACCCCCTCTGCTGATCCAGAGAGGGCTGCAGACTACCACATGCCTCCTCCGATACATGTGGAGTCACCAGCCGCTTCTTTTCACCTGACAGTGAGGAGTTTAGCCTGGGGGACGTAGCGCATGGGAGGATCACGCTAGTCCCCCAAGTTCCCCCTCCCCCCCTGAACAGCCGCCACAACCGACAAGAGGAGGCGCTAGTGCAGTGACCAGGAGACATACCCACATCCGGCTTCCCTCCCGCAGACACGGCCAATTGTGTCTGTAGGGACGCCTGATCAAGCCAGAGGTAACAGGGGATTCGAACCGGCGATCCCCGTGTTGGTAGGCAACGGAATAGACCGCTACGCTACCCGGACACCCTCTCATTCCTTGCTTGTGTAGGATGTTTTTATATAGCAAACAAGAGAATCTCAAACATGATTACTGTATTTATTAATTCAATTATTTATTCATTCATTATTCTGGCATTCCCGGTTTCCCATATAACTGCACGGTTATATGGGAAATATAGTCCATCGAAACTGAAAGAAGCTCTAAGGTTGTCCATTTTCCAGACATTTTTAAATATGCCCTTACTTTCACTAGTTTGAAAATAAATCTCACACTTAATCTGCCGTGTATAAGTCCCACATACATTCCTTGCGATTGGTTCACTCGCTCCTGTAAAAGTATGTTATTATGTCAATCCAATGGCTATCATCATTTAGTAATGCCTCCGTAAATTATACTCGATCACGAGTTGGCAAATAGCCGTTGCAACATTTCAGATGATCAACACTGGCATGCGGTCACACATGAGGATGACACATAAAATTGAGCGAGGGTTTGGTCAGTTTAGTTGGTATGTTTGAATGAGGTTTGTGAGATGAAGTGAGATAACATTTCCAGTTAAAAGGTGGGAGGGTGATTTTTAAAGTTGGACTTAAATCAGCAATCAGATTTAAATTTTTATGTTTTAAGACCCTTGAAGATGGCATAAGGAAACCTTCAGCAACATTTTTTTATTCGTAATTGACTAATATTGTGGTTTTTTTTTATTCATTTAACCGTGATGACTCTCACCTGTCTCAAGAACTGTGGGAGTGGTCTATTCCTCATTAATATTCATGAGCTGTCTTTTGAGAGATAACCACAAGCCAGGGTTGGCAGTAAGGGTGGGCGGGTTTAATAATTTGATGAACTGATCTGATTGGCTGTATGCAAATCAGTGTGTCTGGTGACGTCAATGAGTATTAGGAAAAAAAGATCAGCCGAGAGAAAACGAGTTAGGGGGAGCTCTTAGAAAAACTTAATTCTGCCTTTTATATATATTTCTAATGTTTCAATTTCGGCCAGACTTTACGTCAATGATATGGCTAGCTGAATAAATAAAGCAAAACAAAGTTTGTATCGAAAACACAAAACACACACATCTCCAAATAGGCCTGAATCTGAGTTGTCTGTGCCAGTGACCTACTTCCAGCCACCCAGGGGCACCCAGACTTCCAAACCAGCCTTAATTACAGCAGTGTCCCCATGCATTGGGAGCAGAGCAGAGGATATCAGACTGGGAACGCTCACAGGAGCTGGCTGGACTATTTCAGTCACAGAGACACAGCTGCTCATTCAACATGAGGATTATTGATAGGCTGAGTAGCCTGGAGGCCCTCACCCCACACATTCAGTGTGTGTGTGTGTGTGTGTGTGTGTGTGTGTGTGTGTGTGTGTGTGTGTGTGTGTGTGTGTGTGTGTGTGTGTGTGTGTGAGAGAGAGAGAGAGAGAGAGAGAGAGAGAGAGAGAGAGAGAGAGAGAGAGAGAGAGAGAGAGAGAGAGAGAGAGAGAGAGAGAGAGAGAGTGCATGTTCGTGTGTTCTATATGCATCTGTTTTTTTTTTCATGTCTATAAACTGGACTACTTTTAGGTGGGCAGAGAGACAGAGAGAGATGGAGAAAGAAAGAAAGAAAGAAAGAAAGAAAGAAAGAAAGAAAGAAAGAAAGAAAGAAAGAAAGAAAGAAAGAAAGAAAGAAAGAAAGAAAGAAAGAAAGAAAGAAAGAAGGAAAGAAAGAATAATAAATAATAATAAATAAAGCACTTTGAATGTTCAACTTTTTTGAAACAAAGAAAATAATAATAAATAAATAGATAAATAAAGCACTTTTGATTTTTTTGAAAGAAAGAAAGAAAGAAAAAATTATGGTGACAGGGATAGAAGGAGTGTCAATGACATTCAGACCAGCCATCCTCTCCTGTCCGCTGCTGCAGAGGTGCGTCACAGCCCTGCTGTAAATAACCCCTACCATACACTGCAGCATGATGAAAAGGCACATCTCTCTCTCTCTCTCTCTCTCTCTCTCTCTCTCTCTCTCTCTCTCTCTCTGTCTCATCTCTCTCTGTCTCTCTCTCATCTCTCTCTCTGTAAAATACAGAACAGAAACTTCACAGTAGACGTCTGGTTAGCTAAGAGCCAAGAGTACAGGTCTCATTCAAAGCAATGGCAGCCTTCTCATCATGTGCTCCTCAAGTGTGGTTTACTTGCGTGGACTGTTTCTCTCTGTTGTCATTTATGATTCAGACAAACGTGTTGTCCGTCCAATCATATTCCACTCATCTGGACAAAACCATAGCCCCCCCACTTGCCTATGGGCAAAACAGCATTTCATTGGCTAATGCAGAGTGGCAGGCACAAGACAGACATATATAACAGCCATTAAGAGTGCTTGACCCCATGGCAAGCCTTCTGCTATTCGCAGAACACAACAACACCCAGGCAGAGTATATTATTTAGAGTGCTCACTGACAGCTTTGATAATGTCAAACAAAAACGAATGAGTGAGATATGAAAACTGAGGCTTACTGCTGTGGCTCAGCCCTTTTCTGAGAAGGGTTTTTGTATGGGGGAACTGACAGCATGTCACTTCCTTGCTTAATGTACTTTATTACCTTCCGCTAAAAGCTACTTTGCACCCAAAAAAAGCATTCTTAAAGCGATTATGCCTATTCTAGGATCTCAAATATGTCACAAGTTGTAAAAGTATGGGTTTTTCGATATGGTCGGGTGAAAGCTTATGTCTCCCTGGTTTGACTTGATTTCATGCAGAGAAAGAACCCTTATTTATGGCTTACACTAGAACAGACGAGAGCAGTGTTTGCTCTGTGGAGGTGTTAACAAAGAGGACTATTTGAGGGATGAAATGCCTAAAAACCATGACAACATCAACAATTTGACCGCAGATGACATGTGATGCATTTCCTGTGGCTGATCTCTGAAGGTGCTTCAGGAGCTCAGCTGACCTCATTTCCTGTTAGGCTGAAACCACCACACAGTCACACCAGAGAGGAGAATGTGGAGAGCCCACATGGGAACCGATTTTGGATCATCAAAGTCCAATTCTCACATTGTGACTAATTCTAAACTGCTGACCTTTTTTAAACTTCAAAAATTAGAAGGGAGGCACAAGGATTTACAAAAACTAGCATCGACCGCAAGGAAATTCTTAACTATACCATCAATAATGTAAAACAATGCAACTTGTGTTCGAAAGAGAAACAACATAGACTGTGTGTCTCTGGGATATGCCTGGTACAGAGCAGTTTTCTAGACCCTCCACCCAAGCTTATCAGGGGATAAGTGTGTGTGTGTGTGTGTGTGTGTGTGTGTGTGTGTGTGTGTGTGTGTGTGTGTGTGTGTGTGTGTGTGTGTGTGTGTGTGTGTGTGTGTGTGTGTGTGTGTGTGTGAAATGTTGCCAGAATTTGGGCAGAAGGCCTCAGGATGTGAATGTGACAATTTGACCCTTTCATATAAAGCAAATCAAGTCCTGACAACAGTAGTATAGACTTCATGCCACACATCTGAGAGTGAGTGAGTGAGAGAGGGGAGGGGGAGAGAGAACGAGAGAGCGAGAGAGCATTTGCACATGTGAGATCTGCCAATGCCCTAGCTATGCCTACAGGGCCAGATGGTGTGCCTACCAGCCTGTCTCTCATGACACCATAAAAAAAAGAGGGACCAGTGACATTTGGACCGGGGAACAAAGAGAGCTGCCACTCACGGTGTGTGGGGTTGAGATGCAGCTGGATGAGACCTCTTATGCTACACAGCTGGACTGAGAATTAAAAACGTCCTCAGATAACAACAGTGAACCCTTGATGCAACTCTTCTTGTTAACCTCCATGCGCCTCGCCCTGATCACCTCAGACAACAACACACTGAGGGGAGGAGACAAGGTCAGCACAGACGACAGATTTTGAGAAACACCAGAGTATTCCTCTACACTTTCTCTTCTCGCACCTAAAAAAGCCTGAGTCATTAAATCAATATTGTGTCTCAACAACAGTGTACCCTAGCTTGCCATGTGTTATAGCCATTAGTGACCTTTGTGGGCTGCCTCGTCAGCTAGTTACAGCATGGCATCTTTTAACCATGAGCATGTATTGGTCAAGCCTCTAATGCTGTGAAACTACAATACTACATTCAATCTTCAGTCTTACTAAGCCTCTCCCAAAGCTAGCAGCAAGAGCAAGAGAAACTTTGGAGCTACTGCATTCACAATGGAGACAAATTTTGCGGACACTGTGTCGGCATTGAAGGAGATTTCCCAGGATTTATTTTATCATTCTGAATTGTCAAGATGGTTATCAAACAAACCTTGTTTGGGAGTTAAAGAGTCAAAATTGCCCACGCAATTTGTTCCTCTGCCATTCACTGCTACTGCAGCACAGTGATGACATCATCAACTTGAGACTCACAATGCTCGTGTTTCTGGCTGTACTTGCCCATGTTCTCAAATATTGATTGAGCTGTCCAAGACCACAGGGGTAATCACATCTGATGCCCATATTGGAATGGATATTCCCTTCAATGCAACCATGGTGGAAGGTTTACAAGGGTAGGACACTTTGAGTCAATGAGACAATCGATACAAACCAGGAGACGGCTGCTGCATTAAAAGGCAAGCGTCTGCATTGCAGATGGCGTTTCCGTATGCCATTACAGTAACCTATAGCACAGAGTAGAGGACATTTACAGCTACCTATATATATATATATATGCACAAAGGCATCTTAGCACATACATAAGTGTGTCCCTTCCACCACACATGCATGAAAACAGACACACACATGCACAGATGTGCTACTGAGGCATGTACAGACTCTTCGTAATGATAGCCTGTCCCTTATTAAAACAAAAACAAAAAAAACAAAAACAAAAAACAGGGCATTTATACACTGACCTCTCGTTCTAGCTGACATTTGAAGGGAAAAATTAATAATTAAGTAGAAGGATCCAATCTGTCTGCACTCTCACAAAACACGTCTGAGCTGCCATATTCATCACTGAGCAGGACACAACCAGCCACACATAGCCACTCGTGACCTCGACGGTCCTCCAAATCACCGAAGTTATGCAGTCAATTTATTGTCAAATTCCACATGCCAGACATTGCGCTGTTCATTTCAGGCATTCAGTACAACTCCTCTGTGTACATCGAGATTGGAAACCGCACGATAGGGCATTTAACAAAATAACGCACACAAGGAATTTCATCTATAGTACAGATGTGGTACAGAATCCACATTATCTACAAACCCGTTTCACTGGCTTGCTCAAGAATCGGCACTAAATTCAATTTAAATCTTGAATGAAATGATTAATCTAATACTGAGTGAGATTATTCTGTTGTTGAAAGAGAATGTATGGTTTTTATACCAAGAAACAAATGACTGGTACTCTAATACCAAAGCTACAATTACCCCCTGTTATATTACCTCGGTGACATTCAGTGAGCGTGTTCCATTCCTCTTATCCAGCAGGGAAGTACAGCCATTTGGGGAATTTAATTGTTATTATCATGTCATTAAGAAGCCTGGTGCTGCCTTGTACATTCACACCACTGAATGAGGTACAGAAAGAAGTCAAGAAAGGCATCAAGACTGGGGACGCCCCGGTGGCTCACCTGGTAGAGCGCGTACCACATAAGGCTGAGCCCTTACTGCAGCAGCCTGGGTTCAAATACGGCCCGGGCCCTTTGTTGCATGTCATCCCCTGTCACTCTCTCTACTATTACTATCCAATAACAAAGGCAGAAAATACCAACGGAAAAATCTAAAAAAAAAAAATGCATCAAGACATCCCATCATGGCAAGTGTGGATGTAATTATAGCATGTGAGCATTACAACTCTGATCTAGGGAGGGCTGCAGACTACCACATGCCTCCTTCAATACATGTGGAGTCGCCAGCCGCTTCTTTTCACCTGACAATGACAAGTTTTGCCAGGGGGACGTAGTGTGTGGGAGGATCACAGTATTCCCCCCAGTTCCCCCTCCCCCCCGAACAGGCACTCCGACTGACCAGAGGAGGCGCTAGTGCAGCGACCAGGACACATACCCACATCCGGCTTCCAACCCGCAGACACGGCCAATTGTGTCTGTAGAGATGCCTGACCAAGCCAGAGGTAACACAGGGATTTGAACCGGCGATCCCCGTGTTGTTAGGCAACGAATAGGCCGTTACGCTACCTGGACGCCCCCATCTGGACACGTTTAGTGGGAGAAATGTTTCATCACTCATCTAAGTGACTTCTTCCGTCTCAACTGACTGCCGGTATCCCCACCCTTATAAACAGCAGAGTTGCATAACGACCGAATCAACGATCGGCTTCATACTCAAATTGCCATGACTATTAACTAATAAATGTTGTGTCCAGATGAACTGATTCAGCTTTCTGGGATTTCCTTACCTGGATTATTGAGCATGCACCAAATCAATTATAGGTCTTGCTCACATATCTGGGCAACTGTTCTCCTCTACACTGTCTAATCTACCATGAACACTCTGTGTGTGTGTGTGTGTGTGTGTGTGTATGTGTATGTGTGTGTGTGAAAATATATGTGTGCGCATGTGTTTAATCAGGAGAGAGAGCTGGATTTGGACACAGTAATCAGGAAACGGGGCCCAAACCCTCCGCTTTAATTGGCTATGACTGCTAGACAGGGGTAAGTGACATGCAGGCAACGTGGGGTATTTTTAGCTGCTCCTAACCACAAACCAACTGAGAGTCAGAGAAAAACTGACTGAAGATTAAACAAGCCTTGTGGTGTCTCCTGACTAAATCTGATTACATTATGCAAAACAGTCCATTTGGCGTTCAAAGAGTAAAGGAACAGAACAAGCAGAAACTCATAGGACGGACTAATAGCCAAGCCGGGTACACAGAGACCCACACATTAATTTTGTCATACAGGACAGATGCATCTCACGCATCTCATGATCATGGGTGAAAGGTTCTTACCTTCTGTAGACTGGTGGGATTCAACTGAGTTTTGTCTATAATCTTCACAGCGACCTGGAAAGCAAGGAGAAAGGTGAAAGAAAGAAAGGGAAGCAGATTATTTTGTATGCTTGTCTTTGCTTTAATGGTACAGTGAATACTACAGCCTTAAAATTCGGATGATTCTGCCACTAGAAAGTGGGAAAAAAAACAAAAACAAGTCACAGCTGAATTTCTACTGCTGTTCAGTAGGACATTTTGGAATAAATACTTTAATTGTCAAAAATACAAGTGGTATCAGTTATTTTTTTCATGTGGAGAAAGATCAATATGGACTGTAATATATACAGACAAGCAGAATAACCCGCACGGATGAAGCCGCACACACACACACACACACACACACACACACACACACACGCACACACACACACACGAGACTCCAGGCAGAAAGATGCAGGGAATGACAAATATAAACTATTTTGATACCGCCTGACCAGAATAAGCTATTGTGATTTACTGTTGGCATACACCCCCATATCCCTCTCAATTACTGCCCCACAAAGCAGGCTGGAGAAGACCTGTTACCCTCTCTTTATAAGACCTCAAAACTATTGATAAACTGATAAATAAAAAAGGGCATTGTAAAACACAACAAAAACCAAAGAACATGTGCATATGAAGTAGTGATTAAGATACAGGGGTCTCCCTTCGACATCGGTTGTGCTGTCATACAAGTCCTGAGCTGTGGGCATCGGATATTAGACCATCCTTTAAGACGGAAAGCCATGGACGGAAAGGTTTTCTACTTCAGACAACTTCTCTATGTTAAATGAACACAAAGTTTTAGACATTTTAGCTTCTCTTTAATTTCCTTAGGAGCATGTATGGGGGGCATTGTCATCTTAAAATATGTGAACATAATGAAGGAGCAAAGGCCAATATACAACTGTGCAGGGAAATCTTCGGACCAAATGACTCCCATGAGACGAACATTGCATCTAACCACTGGGACTGTATCCTCTGACTTTCTACAACCATAAGTGTGCCTTAATGTGGGATGACAGCTCCTCAGACCATATTACTTTTTTTTCCGTAGTGCTTAAGGATCAAGGTTTTGTGCTTGTTAGAACAAGTATGTCATTTTTTATTGGCCTGGAATAAAAGCGCTTTCCTTGAATAAAAGCTCTGCCATGAAGCTTAAAAACTTAAAAGGGACGTTTCGCTGATGGTTTTGTGTATGTGCAATCAGTACTGATGAGCAATGTAGTGGATTGAAGCGGTTTTCACTGTGCGCTTTAATGACAAAGTAATCGGTGCTCCGCTCCCGAGGCTTCCCCACAGCGCCTACATGTACCAGAATGCATTGCTGCACGCTAGCCTCTACGTCGACGTAGTCCATAAAAATCCTCTGCGCAAGCGTTGCGGGACGTAATTTTAAACCATTAAAACGTAGTTTAGCCGAGAGAACAAGCATGTGTCTTTTGAACGGCGTGTTTAGAGTACGTTAGAGTGTTAGAAACCCTGCTAGGCTGTATTTAGTTCCAGTTTCACTGCAGAAACTCCAGAGATGCAGAAACGATCAGAAAAACCTGCAGGTGTCACTGTGGCGTAGTCCTGATTGTTAATATTTGAGGACATGTTCTTTGATTGAAAAAAATACTGTTTCAATCAATGAAAAGTCAAAGCTGACTGTTCCTCCTTACCGATTTTATTTACCTTTTTTATTTTATTTTTACATGTTTTTTTATGTTTGCCAATCAATCAATCAAGTTGTATTTGATATAGCGCTTTTCTAGCTGCAGCAGCCACTCGAAGCGCTTTACATTTCATTTCAATTTCAGACCCCTGTTACAAGCCGTTTGCTGTACAATCGCTACCTATTTGTCATGCCTTTCAAGACTGTTCCGTTTCCCATACTAACTACTTCTTTTTTTCTCCAAATTTGTGGGTAACGTACCTGCAGCTGAGGCACTGACAATTTTGGCTTCTTCTGAACTCTGTGCGTTGGATTTTGTCGCTTTGAAAACTCACATTTAAAGCCACTGACGGTTTGATTCCAATTTTAAAAATGTCAATGATTTTAAAGATGTGTGTTTTGAAAAGCAATCAAAATTTTAATTAAAAAAAAAAGAATCAACTATTACTAAATAAACTCAAAAAACTCAGCCTACGGCCTAACAGGCCCTAATCTGCATTAATAGGACTATGATGGCGTGGTCTGATGAAATGATGGTTGACATTGGCATCTAACGGGCAATGCAAGCCAAAAAACAATATGGTGGTTAGTGACGGCTCTATTTACTGCTCTGTTAGTAATGGCGGGATCAGGTAGGATTGCCCATAGTCTAATTGTACATGTTTGAACCAGCCGATATCAATTTCCCTGAGCATCAACCAGCGGCCCCACTGTAAGAAAACAAGACAACTTCAGGCTACTCAAGCAGTCACTGAATGGAGAGTTACAAAGTAAAACGCACATGGGTGCTAAGCTTACATTAGCTATCTAAGATATATGATGCAACAGACTTATCTGTTTTTGCAATGTGATTGCATAGTCACGGTATGGTGAACCCCCTCACCCCTTTTCCCAGTGTGGTGAGTGATGACACATGAATATGTGCATGAGGTTTAACTTTGGAGTTTTTTTCCAGATTTTACCTATTTACTTTTTAAAAACATTACTGTCTACATGCCACCCGCATATCTGGAGATGCAGTGCTTCATTGGTGCAATTTGTGCAACCAGGATTGTTCACTTTTCCACTTGGCTATTGGCATTGGGCAGGTTTTAACTTATCGGACATAATTTCTGTTTCTACTTTTATCTTTCTATTATTATCCTTCTCTATATTAGGAAGGGTTTCGCCGTGTTATTCTATGTTCATCATTGTAACAGATGTGATACGGATGGTGGCATTCCCCATCTACTTTATTTGAATCTCCTATCACTCCCTCTTGATGATATACGGCACACTTAACACTAATGCATTTCATATGATGTGCATTCTTGGCTATATTACTATATAGTAGGGGTGGGCCGATACTGGAGTGAATTCCGAATCGTTCAATACGGTCTTCACGGTTCGAGACGCTCCCAATTTCGCGAGATCGTGTGTTAAAACTAGAGCGACCAGGATTTCGCTCCTACCTAAAACGACCGGTTTTTAAACTCTATATTCTGTCAAGATAAATACCCATTTGAGGTATTGTAGTGTAGCTCAAACAGGCCCGCTGCGGAATTCGACCCGAGGCGCACTGCGCCACAAGGCGACATCTCTGACCGCTCGGCTAAAGGGGCCGACCGGCCAGTGGGTCTTCTGTAGTTTACAATATTAGTGCATAGCATATGTTAGTATGTCTGTTAGGAAACGACAGACACCAAAATTAACACATAAACAACTTTAATACTGTAGCGAATTCAGGAGGCAGCTGGGAATCCGCAGCAACTCGGACGCGAACCTGGGTCGCCCGCGCTGCGCACACCGCTCGACTAAAGGGTCCGAGCCGTTAGCCAACTGGCTAGCGACTCCAGTCATCCGTGATCATTACAATACTATTTTTCAAACGATTTAAAATCGCCGCTGTCCAACGCCTCGGTGGTAGTCATGGAGCGTCTGAAACGGTGGCTGTGCCCAGACATGTTGGAAATAATACCTGAAAAGCAAAACGGAAAACACATATTGCTAATCTAACAAACGTAACAAGGCCTATAAAACGTGAGATGTAAAAAAAGAACGGAACGTTGCGAAGAAAAAAGACGCGAGCAAGACGTCATAAACAGTGACATGACGCGCACGATGACACGCAAATTACAAGCGGACATTTTGACCCGCTCATGGTCATTTTATGTAGCTCTTATCGTAACTTTTTTGTGCAATTGATCTAAAACTCATTTTAATGCCAATATATGCAATTTTAGGAGCATCCACTGAGCGGCAGATCTGTGTCCCCCCCCCCCCCCCCATAAAGTTATTAAACTTTGAAAATCCAAAACGGTCAAAATGACCGCCGTGGTTGTTCTAGCAGTTTTTAAAGTTTGAAGTAAAGCAATTGTGTTACACAACAAGATGGCACAAAATTTTGTTAGAACTTTCGCACTTGCATTACGTTTCAATACGTGCCTGATAATGCCAAAATGTTGGGCCTAATTCTTAAAATAAAATAAAAATAGAGAACTGCAATGGTGTTTTGTCTCTTGCTTACCAAGGCATCCACTGTATCGTACTGACTCAAAATCATGAGCCCTGAATCGTGAGACGTATCGAACCATGTGAATTGTCCCACCCCTACTAATATAGTGCTCTATGGTACCTGTTGGGAGACAAACAAATGTATCTACTAATTTCTGACTCTTGTAATTTGCTTTGGATAAATCGTCATCATCGGGTCGAGTATCCTGGATGAAAGTGTCTACTTAATGCATGAATCTAAATATAAATGTATTGTCTATATCTTTTTGATGTTGCACTGAACAATGTCCCCCTAAGGATGAATAGTTTATCTTAACTTATCTTATTGTGCCAACCTAACTCAAATAGCCCATCTCGCTTTTGTGGTTATGGTTTAATTGCTTTTTCTTGTGCCAGTTCCATTATCTTATTCCCCTTCTGTGCATATGTTATGCCTGCAGAATAACTAACTGAAGGCTTCTTATTGTAACTATATTGTAATCATGGTAAGAATGTCCCAGGCATTATATTGTCCCTGTGACTGTAATAATAGCAAGGGTCTTTTCTGATGCAAAAGAAGCAACGATCCCAAGCAGTTTCAATCTTACTACACAAAATAATTATGAAAATATTGCCTAATTTAGGTATATGAGTCTTTTACCAGTGTAACTATGGTACTAATTACCCAGGCTTGGCAGGCTTAACATTGACCTAATGAGCATGCAGAGTACCAGTGTGCTTCAATGGACACAGACTTTAGCTCTTGTCAGGCACAAAATATTTCAACTGTATGCTTTGTAAGGACAAAGCAGGTTACTAATGCATTGTTAAAGTTATGTTGAGCAATGCAGTTATTGCCCAAGTACCCGGTCCTAGACCTTTATTACAAATGTTTATCAATGACTGAGCAAGAGTGCTTGTGTGCATGCTGGCTCAGGCTCTAGTCCAGGCTGCTAAGGGGAGAACAAGGAAAAGAGTGCTGAGTCACGGAAACATGGCGACCCTCGGGTAGACAGAATAAAGATTAATCATCCAAGTCAGGGTTTCCCCAAGACCTGCAGTGCAACATAGCACGCCGAACCCAACGGGACACACTTTTCATTAGAACCCAAGAGCTAAATGTCCTTACAAGAGAAATGGGAGTATAGAGGAAAACGGAGGATGATGGTGTGGGAGGGATGAGATGCTGCAGAGAGTCGCACATTATGTGTAGACACATGCAGTACGCAGGTGGTGTCTATTTGCAGCCTGTCTTAGGTGGGCAGGTGCACAGACGACTGACCTCGCTCCCCCTCCGCTTCCCAGGCTTCCTCTTGTCATGGACAATGCTCGGGGGAAGCACACGTGTGCGCACACCATGTCTGTTTATGTATGCTTGCCTAAAGGTGGTTGAGCTTGCACGTTGTCCTTTGGTGTCACACCATTGTTTCAACTTCTAACTCGGTCCTTTTTGTTCTCCAAAGTGGTGAGACATGATGAATCTTGCACATTATGGATCAGATGCATCACTGAGTGATTGTATTTGTATGTTTTGTGTGCATGTGTGTATGTCTGTGTCTGTACGTGTGTTTGTGCCCTTGCTAATGGATTTGAGGCTGAATAATTCAGTTGCACAAGTGACTGGAGGGCGACGTCAAGTCAGCATCACAGTTAACTCAGTAAGTATCACTGTTAATAATTCAGCACGTTGATAACACATGGTCCATATGCTCTTAAAGGGCCTACACAAACACAGAGGTACACACACACACACACACACACACACACACACACACACACACACACACAATAAAACATGAAAATTCATATGGGGTATGTAGAGGACAAGGAGAGACATTGCAGTGAGGTGCTTCATGTGTTCCTCTCCTCTTTGTTTATTTTCTCATTCTTCCCTTTAACATAATGGAGTCATGATCTCAGCACACCTTGGGCAGAGTCTAGTGCAAGGTCACCCTGTACAAAAACAGGACATGCTGGGCCATCATTAGGTAGCTAGTAGACGAGAGCATATGGTAGTTACTGGTTTTGCCGACAGTGGAGGCCAGCGAGTGTATGTGTGTGTGTGTGAGAGAGAGAGAGAGAGAGAGAGAGAGAGAGAGAGAGAGAGAGAGAGAGAGAGAGAGAGAGAGAGAGAGAGGATGTACATACAGCAACCACTCTCTTCAGCAGATAGAAGACACAGCCTGTTTATCTAGGAGGTATCTAGTATTATGTTTCCCTTTCTTTCTGCTATGAAATCCTTTTTGTTACCTTGGTATAGAAACCCATACTTTTCTGTTAGCTGTGAGTTCAGGTCATCTGGCTCGAAGTGCTGGGATAAAGGTGAGATTGCATCAGTCTTCTATTCTTTCCACCTGTTATCTCTTACTCTGACCCATGCCTGTGCATTCTGATGAACTGGCAAAGGCACTCAGCTGTACAATTAAAGTGCCTGACCTTCTCACGAACTAGCAGGTAACAAACCCAACACCTGTTTGACATTCGCATTTAAGGGTGTTAAATGTTAGCGAGGTCTCCGTCATGCCAGTTTTTGCAAAATTTGATGTTTTGAATGAGGAAAAAGCTAGATGGAAATACATGTTCAAAAAAAATTCTATTGCAATAAAGTTTTTATGCTCGCTTGAGGAGGTTTTTGCTTTTGTTAAAAAAAACTGTTTATCTATTCTGTTGCCTACCAACACAGGGATCACTGGTTTGAATCCCCGTGTTACCTCCGGCTTGGTCGGGTGTCCCTACAGACACAATTGGCCGTGTCTGCGGGTGGGAAGCCGGATGTGGGTATGTGTCCTGGTTGCTGCATTAGCGCCTCCTCTGGTCGATTGGGGCGCCTGTTCGAGGGGGAGGAGGAACTGGGGGGAATAGTGTGATCCTCCCATGCGCTACGTCCCCCTGGCAAAACTCCTCACTGTCAGGTGAAAAGAAGCGGCTGGTAACTCCACATGTATCAGAGGAGGCATGTGGTAGTCTGCAGCCCACCCCGGACTGGCAGAGGGGGTGGAGCAGTGACCAGGACGGCTCAGAGAGCGGGGTAAAATTGACCAGGTACAATAGGGGAGAAGAAGGGGGGGGTTAAAAAAAGAGTTTATGTGCCAAATGGCTGATGGAAATAGAATTTAATCACATGATCAGCTGTTTCTTCAATGCAACTGATCCATTTTTTGTCACAGGTGTTGAAGTATGGACACATGAAGTAGGGACACAAAACTACATTAATGGTTTTATTCGCCTTAACAGATCCGAAGGAAACGAAACTAATTCACATTTTATTTTTTTGCAAGTTTAGAAAAGTTTGCTTGATATTCACTTGACAGTTGAATGGAAACATGCCTATTGATGACTCCAAGCTTGATGTAAATCACGACAGTATAGGATGCTGGAACAGTGCTCAACAGTGGTAATCTGCAGTATCAAAAACTCAAGACCATGATGTACTATGGGTCCCGCTGGGTCAGAGACAGTGAACACACCGCAGGTTACAGTTTTGGCCAGTGGAAACAGGAGCTTTAATTACAGACACACCAAAGCAGGGCGTCGATCATTCTGACAGGTCAGCAGTGTGAGTGTGTGCAGGTGTGTGTCTGTGTGTGTGACTGTCAGCAAGCGAGCAAGCAAGAGAGAGCGTACAATATGGTTTGACCTTACAAAGACACCTTACAAAGTAAAGTACAACATTGCCATGACAGGAGACATTTCGATTTCTTCAATTTCAGAACAAGGAACATCAACCTGGCTCCAACCTTACTTCCAGTAAATGTAGCTAACACTCATATCGAAAAAGAAACAAACTTTTCAAGCACATATGATTTGTGAGAGCCCCCGAGAATCGCCACCTTAACGTGGTGGAGGGGTTTGTGTCATGGTGATTCTGGGAGCTGTGTTGTCAGGGGCAATAGCCCCTGGTAGGGTCTCCCAAGGCAAATTGGTCCCAGGGGAGGGGCCAGACTGAGAGCGATTCCCAAAAAAACAATGAATTTACACCAGCAAAGTCACAGCACCTCACCCAAAAAAGTGAGACCGGGGCCCCCTCCTGGAGCCAGACCTGGGAAGGGAGCTCACCGGTGAGCATCTGGTGGCTGCGCCTTGGCCCATGGGGCCCAGTCGGGCCCAGCCTGAAAAAATAACATGGAGCCACCACCCTGTGGACCCAGCACATCGCAGGGATGAGCATTGGGTTAGGGTGTAATGCAGGCCGGGGGGCAGGCAAAGGCAGGGACCGGGGTGTGCTGACTTCCAGCATCGCAGATTGGTCCTCAGGATGTGGAATGTCACCTCTCTGGCAGGGAAGGAGCCTGAGCTGGTGCAGAAGGTGGAGCAGTACCAACTAGATATAGTTGGGCTCACCTCCACACATAGCATGGGCTCTGGTACCAAACTCCTGGAGAGGGGTTGGACTCATTATTTTTTCGAGAGTTGGCCAAGGTGACAGGCGGGTGTGGGGATACTCACAAGTTCCCGGTTGAGCACCGCCGTGTTGGAGTTCTCCCCGGGGAATGAGAGGGTCGCCTCTATACAACTGTGAGTCACTGGGGGGAAGGCTTTGACTGTTGTGTGCTTATGCACCGAATAGCAGTTTGGAGTATCCAGTCTTCTTGGAGTCTCTGGGTGGTATCCTGGATAGGGCTCCACCTCGGGACTCTATAGTTTTGCTGGGGGACTTCAACACTCATGTGGGCAACAATGGAGAGAGCTGACGGGGCGTGACTGGGAGGAAGGCCTCCCTGATCTGAACCCGAGCGGTGCTTTGTTATTGGACTTCTATGCGAGTCATGGATTGGCCATAACAAACACCATGTTCGAACATAAGGTAGTTTGTAAGTGTATTTGGTTCCAGAACACCTTAGACCGAAGATCGATGATAGACTTTGTGGTTGTATCATCAGATCTGCGGCCGTATGTGTTGGACACTCGGGTGAAGAGAGGAGCAGAGCTGTAAATTGATCACCACCTGGTGGTGAGCTGGCTCAGATGGTGGGGAAGGCTGCTGGATAGACCTGGCAAACCCAAACGTGTAGTGAGGGTGATGTGGAAACATCTGACGGTGGCCCCTGTCTGTGAGGTCTTCAACTCCCACCTCCGGAAGAAGTTCTCGTATATCCCAAGAGAGGCTGGGGACATGGAGTCTGAGTGGGCCATGTTCAAAGCCTCTATTGCAGATGTGGCAGGCAGGAGCTGTGGTCATAAGGTCATTAGTGCCCGTCGAGGCAGCAACCTAAGAACCCGCTGGTGCACACCAGCGGTGAGGGAAGTCGTCAGGCTGAGGGAGGCCTTTTGGACTTGGTTGGCCCAGGGGTCTCCTGAAGCAGCAAAGTTACCTGGAGGTCAGAAGGGCGGTGGCTTCGGTGGTCGCAGAAGCAAAAGATTGGGTGTGGGAGTTCAGCGAGGCTATGGAGGAGGACTTTTGGTTGGCCTCAAGGAAGTTCTGGCAAACCATCTGGCAACACAGGAAGGGGAAGCAGGGCTTGACTCAGGCTGTGTTCAGCCAGGGAGGGGAACTGTTGACCCAGACTGGAGATATTGTCGATCAGTGGAAAGAACACTTTGAGGACTTCCTGAACCTGGCTAACACGTCCTCAGTGGAGGCGGTAGAGCCTGAAGACTCAGGGGAAGCCCCACCCATATCCCTGGCAGAGGTCTTTGAGGTAGTTGAAAAGGTCCTTGGTGGCAAGGCGCCGGGTGTGGATGAGATTCGCCCTGAGATGCTGAATGGTTTTGGACATTGTTGGGCTGTCTTGACTGACACGCCGCTTCTGTGTCACATGGCGGTCGGGGACAATACCTGTGGAGTGGCAGACTGGGGTGGCGGTTCCCATATTTAAAAAGGCGGACCGGAGGGTGTGCTCCAGTTATTGGGGCATCACATTGCTCAGCCTCCCTGAAAAAGTCTACTCTATGGTGCTGGAAAGGAGGCTCCGACCGATTGTCAAACCTTGGATCCAGGAGGAACAATGCGGATTCTGTCCTGGCCATGGAACAATAGACCAACAATTTACCCTTGCGGAAGTGCTGAGGGGGGCATGGGAGTTTGACCAGCCAGTCTACATGTGTTTTGTGAACCTGGAGAAGGCTTACGACCATGTACCGTGGGGCATTCTGTAGGGGGTACTGCAGGAGTACGAGGTATCAGGGCAGTTGCTACAAGTCATCCGGCCCTTGTATAACCAAAGTGAGAGCTGTCTCTGCATTCTCAGCACAAAGTCAAACACGTTTTCGGTGGGTGTCGGACTCCGCCAAGGTTGTCCCTTGTCTCCAATTCTGTTTGTGATATTCATGGGCAGGATCTCAAGGCACAGCCAAGGTGAAGAGTGTGTCCATTTTGGGAACCTCAGAATTGCATCTCTGCTCTTCACAGATGATGTGGTTTTGTTGGCTTCATCAGAACGCGACCTCCAGCATGCACTGGGGCAGTCTGCAGCTGAGTGTGAAATGGCTGGGATGAGAGTTAGCACCTCCAATTCTGAGGCCATGGTTCTCTAATGGAAAATGGTGGATTGCCCCCTCCAGGCTGGGGATGAGTTGTTGCCTCAAGTGTAGGAATTAAAGTATCTCAAGGGTCTTGTTCACGAGTGAGGGTAGGATGGAGAGGGGGATTGACAGGCGGATTAGTTCAGCATCAGCAGTAATGCAGACGTTGTATCGGACCGTTGTGGTGAAGGGGTAGCTGAGCTGGAAGGCAAAGCTCTCAATTTATCAGTCAATCTTTGTTCCCAACCTCACCTATGGTCATGAGCTTTGGATAGTGACCGAAAGGGTGAGATCGTGATACAAGCGGCTGAAATGAGTTTCCTCCATAGGGTGTCTGGGCTCAGCCTTAGAGATAGGGTGAGGAGCTCGGACATCCGGAGGGAGCTCGGAGTAGAGCCGCTGCTCCTTCACATTGAAAGGAGCCAGTTGAGGTGGTTCCAGCATCTGATTAAATGCCTCTTGAGCGCCTTCCTTTGGAGGTTTACCAGGCACAGCCAACTGGGAGGAGACCCCAGGGTAGACCCAGAAATCGCTGGAGGGACTACATGTCCAATCCGGCCTGGGAACGCCTTGGGATCCCCCAGGAGGAGCTGGAGAGCATTGCTGGGAAGAGGGACGTCTGGAGTGCCCCTACTTAGCTTGCTGCCACCGCGACCCCACCCCGGAGAAGCGGCTGATGATGACTGAATGAATGAATGATTTGTGAAAGGATTTCAAAGAGCAAATGAAAATGAGCTGTAAAGTGATTTTTAATGTCAGACTACTTTGACTGAGCAGCAAGAGCAACACATTCATTCTCTCCATTGGATGCTTTAAAATTGCAATACTGCTAACAGCAACATCCACTGTATGGGATGTAAATGGGGTTTGAGCTTAGGTCAGCAGATGAGAACAAACATTGCAACCCATCACACACATACAAACATAAAAACTGAGGATACTTTTCCATCATATGGACCATCTGATTTACATTTAGTATTGAACAAACCCTAATCGACATGATTATAAATGGGCAACATGATCCAGAAAGGGTCGGTGTGGGTGCAGGTCTTTGTTCCAACTAAGCAGTTACACACCTGAGTCTAAGTCAACCAATAGTCTTGTTCCAACAAAGCAGTTACACACCTGATTCTATTACTCAACCAATAGTCTTTGCTAAAGACCTTGGATTTGTAGAATCAGGTGTGTAACTGCTTGGTTGGAACAAAGACCTTACCCACACTGGCCCTTTCTGGATCATGTTGCCATCCCTGATTTAAATGGACAACCGCACCATTCCCAACCCATCTATACACATAAATTAGATTTAAAGGAGTTGTCTCACCTCTCGCCCTGTCAGGACATGTCGTGCCAATTTGACCTTGGCGAAGTTCCCCTTGCCAATGGTCTTGAGGAGACGGTAGTTGCCGATGTGGGGGTGTTCTTCTGTGGAAGTAAAAGAGTTGCGGCATCTCGGCAGGCTGTGGCGGCTTGCGGACTTTGTTGGTGGGACAGGGGGTTCGACAAAGCCATCCACTGATGAGTGCTGCAGGAAAGCAACGTGTTGAAAATCAGCAACATCCTCACACCCAGTTTGGTAGTTATATCAAACTGCTAAACACTAACCAAACTCCATCAAGAAATAGGAGCTCGAAGCATTACACTTACACTACAGCCTGCTCTTTACTGGCTGTTGGGACAGACCCATTGATTTAATAAGAACTCTTACTGGTGCTGAAGCACTAAAATATTGGGTTGTGTGCACACAGTGCAGCAGGGCTCTGCAGTGGAGCTACGTGTGAGCCAAGACAGGAAAATTCACTCACTGCAATCAGCAACAAACCCATTAACTGGGTTCCACAACCAGAAAGGTTTGTTTGTCAACGTTGCTTGTGCCTCATGTGTGCACGTGTGTATGCAGTGATGTGGCACACACACACACACACACACACACACACACACACACACACACACACACACACACACACACGTACACACACACACACACACACACACACACACACAGAATCGGGTTCCCTCCCTCTTAATCTAGATATCTTATCATCCACACGGTAAAATGATAGATGACAAAAGGATGACGAGAGGTAACACAATAAACTAATAAACTAAGGCTGGGCTACAATTCGATATAATCGTTTATCATATTTCAGTGGTATTACATTGGAATGAAATTGCAAAAATGGTCATATCGTGATGTACAATTTTGTTCTATAAACTAGTGACAATGAGAATCTATTACCCAAAATTTCAAACAAAATCAGGTCTGCAATTTTCGAGGGAGTATTTTTTGAAAACTAGTCTTGGATATTATACTTTACATGACCAAACAGTTCAATATGATGACGAGTTGATAATAGAAATTTTGATATTGAACAATATTCCCTGTGTGATTAGCATCATAATAACCTAATATTGTCTACATTTTCCAGCTGGGCAATATGGAAAATTATCACAATAATCATATTGGAATTTTACACAATATCGGTATATATCACGACATCTGTTTACCTATGCAAAAATACCACATTTAAGCATCCAAATTAAGTTTATCACATTGAACTTGTCTGGTAAAGTATATTAAACTAAAACTAGTTTTCAAATAATACTCCCTCAAATATTTCAGACCTTATTTCACGAGAAATTTTCAGTAATAGTCTCGTTATTGACAGTTTAGACAAAAAAAAATATGTATCCCAATTTCATTCCAATATGCTACATTGACAGATGAAAGTCAATAATATTGAAATATTGCCCAGCCCTATCAGTGGATCTTACAGAACTGTGCAATGTGCAGAACTGATTCAACTTCCTATTTCTGTTCCTAATCTCACTAAAGCCTTGTGAGGTCAATGGAAATGCAGAGACAAAAAACAGAATCCAGCAACAAAAGCGAACCTGTTATGAAAGAGCACAGTATGAGCCAGCGCATGAAGGTGAATTTAGATATAGCTAGCTACAGTCCGAGTATATAATCTGCATAGAGGACACAGGGCCTCTGGTCTGGCTCCTCTCCTCCAGAATAGCTGCTGATGTCACTCCAGGTCAAAGATCCCATGATCCACTGTTCCCTCATGCCACACCCAGCCAGAGAATAAAGCCTTGGTCTGGTTACCCAGGCTCCCCTGCTCCCCTTTCACCAGGGTAACGCTACACCCAGCATGGAGCATGTCAGCTCGGCTAGCCTACATCCTGACAGGGGGGGAATCATGCCACGTGATCCAAACAGTCGCCAGTGTCTGTGTGTAAGTGTGTGACAGAGAAAGAGCGAGCGAGCGAGGGGGTGAGAGAGAGAGGGGAAGACAGAGGGAGAGGGATTGATAGAGACAGAGGGATTTTGATTGAGTGCCAGTCTAAGTCAACAACACTTTGTCTACTGTACCAAAACACTGTCCCAGATAACCATGGAAGGGGAGTTGGTGTAGCTCCCGCTGTGACAGAGCAGCTGTCTTTCTCATATTTGCTGCTAGTGGACGTCTGGACTTAAGTAGCTTTTCTTCTTTTCATCAGCATTACATCAAATCTGAACTGCCATGCGGCTTTTTCATCCATTGGCCACGTATGTGCATGTGTAAGCATACATTTAAACGCATGCACACACACACATATGTCACTAGTCTCGCAGAACAGAAACATGCTGTCAAAATGACACACACACCTGCACAGACGAACACACATACCAATGACAAAACCTTTCGCTGCACTAAAAGCCTTTTGATTCTCTGAGTAATAAACTCTTATGCAACGCAGTTTGTCAGCTAGTGGGCCCAGAGGCTGGGGTGCTGGAGTGGAATGGAGGGATGCTAGGCTGGCCCGCTACTGCAAGTGTTGCTGAGGAAAAGCTGAATAGCCCTGCAACATGTATGTCTGTGTGAGCTAACGCAACACAGCTGAGGTTAGGTTAGCACTTTTTTTTTTAGCTAATTCATAATTTAAGATTAAAGCAAACTGTGATGGTTTATCAGTGGCATGCAGTGACCAGACATAATATCATCTTGCCCTTGTAAAGTTGGTATAACCCATACTGACTATTCAGTCATTTGACGGTGCTTTCATCCCATTGCTGTACAGTGATGTAGGTACAAGCAGCCTAAATCCATTGTAAAGTATTTGCAGCTGGAAGAGGAAAGGGCTTTTTTTGTATTAGTGGTTACATAGGTTTATATGTTTGTAATGAATGAAAGCAGCATTGTGAATCATTTATCTAAATCTATCAAGTATAATGATGATTCTCTCATCTGGGACTGTTTCCCGGGGAATATGAATTGGTGCTTCTAGTGATTTCCACTGTGTTGTCACATAGAAATATATGGTCCCTGGTGAAGTCGTGGCTCACATTTGTGCCTGTCGTCTTTTCAGGAAAATGAGAAGAACCTAGATATGTCAAACCCAGTCAACATAATGAAGTCCTCATTTACTCAGTTCTCATGAGGCGTCTCATCATACTGTCTGTGAATTTGTGTCTGAGATTTTTTTTTAAAAATGTGTGCGTGTGTGTGTGTGTGTGTGTGTGTGTGTGTGTGTGTGTGGATGCGCGTGCATTCCACCACACAGTGAATGGGTTATCACGAATCACCGTTTTGCCATAATATGAATGTATGTCTGTGTGTTGCTTTAGCCTATCATTGCAGTAGCACCAGAATGATGTATTTGCCTGAAAAAAGGAAAAAAGAGAGCGAGAGTGTGCAGCCATAAGGGCCCGGTAGATTTATTGTAGTTGTACTGGGCCTGGCACATTGCGATGCTACCAAGCCATTGAAAAGTAGGACAATATCCCTTCCCATCCCCCAAATACTGACGCTCTGGACTAGAAAATGCCCTGAGTTTGCACGAGGGGAGTAGCACTATTTTCTCATATATGACGGACCAACACCGGGGCTGGAAGTCGCAGCGATCCGGCTCAACCTTGGTATGCCCGTAAAGCCATAATATCGCCCAGACGCAGTTTCTTGTGCACAAAAGCCAGAAGGTGAAGCACGACAATACTGCACCCTCCTTGCCCGGTCCTTTATTCTAGGCTACCATGCCTGTGCCCGTCATAAAAGCCCGGCTGCTCATTGGTCCAGTGCTTCTGCAAAGCTTCAACCCCGTAGCCCCAACGCGCTGCCGTAATAAATAAACCTAGCCTCGATAGTGCGCTAAAATCCCTTCTTCTTTTTTTAACGAGAGGGGGGGGTGTAAAAGGTCCCTAAATGTGGCCGAGGTGTCCTCGGCACACAACACTTACATTCTCAGTGTCACGTTCGTTCACTGTCGGCAATGGCGTTCTCGTCGACATCTTGTGCTTCTCACAGGCCGCTCAGCGGTGCAGCAGGCTGGGCAGAGCAGAGACGGTGCAGTCCGATAGGGAGACGGACCTCTGTTACATCCCCGGTAGTCCCGTCTGACGTCCGTGGCTGACACCGGGGGGGGGGGGACAGCCCCACACGACAACCCCCAGAAACAACAAATAAAAACAGCGGCCCCGTTACGGCTGCATAGTGCGTGTGGAAGGTCCCGCAAAATCCCGCTTTTCCTGTAGCGTCAAGTTCCCCCCTTCAGGTAGTCTGGCGGACGATATGTATGAAGGAGCCGAGCAGAGGAGGGTAAGGCCGGGGGAGATGTGTCTGGGACACGTTTGGAGGAATGGACGAGTCTATTGCTGCGCAGCGCAGTGCAGCGCAGCGCAGCGCATCTTTAACCACCCACAACACGAGAGCGAGCGAGCAGGGATCTCTCTCTCGCTCGCGCGCGCTCTCTCTCTCTCTCTCTCTGCTCTCTCTCTCTCTCGCTCTCTCTCGCTCTCTCTCTCACCTATTGCATACAGCCCTTTTGTCTCCCTGGTTACTGGTTATGATACTTTATTCGACTAATCACTAAACAATTACCCTAATTGCACAGCTGGGAAAAGTTGCGGCGCTTTCCCTCCGAATATACCAGTATGTAATAGCGTCTAAGTGGAAGGGCATGAGACCCATTTAGGGCAATTCATACATACAAAGATATACTTTGGTCAACTCAGTTTATGAGTTTGGTTTTTTTTCTAATGTGTCTGCAGCCAGTTCTATCACCCGAGGCCTTGCTGACGGATGAGGCCTGTGTGATACCGGATAAATTGGGCAGACTTTGCCATCTGTTGGAATGCCACAGCATTACAATTTTACACTTCTTCAGGCCAGTTCTGGTACTGCGCACCAGTTTTACAGACCCAAGACTGCGAAGAGGAGAAATAATATGTCAGTATAGCTGAATATCAACCGTCCATTATGAGGGCTGGATAACTTGATTTGTCTATTCATATGATAACAGAAACCTAGGATGGGGGGGGGGGGGGGTGTCGAGAGTTACATTTTCAATTTGTCCACGAGGTGTCAGGGTTTACCTCCTTTTCATTTGCTGCGTTTTGGGCTCGAGTCCTAAATAACTAATGCTTAAAATGATTGCACAGACGATTAAGCAGTTACCCCCATCTTTATTTTTCCATGTGATTTTATTGACATCCCATTCTTTGGTAAAGCAAGTGGTGCAATGGGATTTCATGTGCAATACTCTGCATCTCTTGTGTAAGATGTCATGCCTCCTTTGTTTCTGCAATATTGTTATGGAATTCAGGCAGAGGGTGTCCCCTCCAACGGTGTTTCATGATTTGTCTCACACAGCAGAGAGGCCCCAACCACAACAATGGACACAGCATGAATGTAACTTATCACAATAACTGATGGATATGGAACCTGAAAGCCATTTAGAACATTAGGCCTGTTTTTGTGGTTTCAAGGAATCTGTAGTTTATTTTCCATTGACCGCCGACTCCACTTGCCCCCACTCCCAAGAATCAGTTATTATGTGCAGATAAATTTCATATAAAAATGTTGTGTCTTCAAATCGTTCTTCGGCCAAAGATAATGGAACAAAATGCAAATAGATAAGAGAGTCCAACTGAACACAAAAGGCTCAGTACTGAATCTTGGCATGTAGATGGGCATTTCTGGAATTCTGCATCTGATTCCGTTATGGATCAGGTCCCAACATAGCAGATCGTATCCCCTCGGGCCCTAACAAATGACTAACCAGGCCGGCCAGACACATCCTTTCACTGCTAATGGTGAGGTATGTGGCTGTGTAAGGTTATCGGCTGTTTTGTATTTAATTGCAGTCTACCCCCTGTTTGTCTGAAAATTATCCAGTTACGGGACGAAATGTGAAATTAATGCAAGTTCTTTTTTTTATTTTTGTGTTACTGTTATCTCGGAAAGGCGAGCCTGCTGCAAAAATAATGAATGCATCTCGGGTTTTCACCCATAATCTGCTTTTAGCTTTTGGCCTCAGGATTATTTTTCTTCAGTGCCGATGCATCCACAGAGCACACTGTGCCGGTCTAGGATCAGCATACTGTACCTATGTAAACTACTCTTCTCTGGAATGTAATGGGCAATCACACTGGTTTAATGAGGGCATGTTCACCCAGGGCCAAATGTAATTGCATGCCCTCACAAGTGACCATCAGACTGGGGCGACGATTAACAGCCAATCAAGGAGGATGGCTGCGCAGTCGACTGTACTTCGTAGGGCAGAGGGTGAACGACAGAGAACGAGTGAAGTGACAGAGACAGAGGATGGGTTCAACTCAACACAGGAGAGTAGAAGGCCATCTGCTCCATATGTAGTGGTGCTGCATCTGTCAGCAATGCTGCCTTATCCTCCCTCTTTGTTTCCTGACTCAATTTCGCCAGTGAAAGTCGAGCCATGTTTTCCAGTGCAAAAAAAAAAAAAAGTTTGCACATGTTCTGCATAAGTGAGAGAAATATAATAAGTATGCCTTTGCTTGCCGGTGAACCAACAGTCCTCCCTTCCAAGATCGAGGGGAGTATCTCGTAGGTAGAGGGGCTCATGCAAACAGTTTACTTACCATTGTTCATTTTACAGTACAAGATGGTGAGTGGACATACCTGGTTAAATTTGAGAAAACCTTTGAAAACTGCATACCCAATATCAGAATTCCCAGTTTTCCCAACAACTGTTATTATTTACCATTTATTGTGAGGCGTTTCAAATACAAATGTCAGTTTAAAAAAAAAAGAAAAAAAGGTTAAGGGTAGTTTAAGGGTAGTTATTAGAGAGAAAAAGGTCATCATCTGAGATTCCTGCTTCGGAAACCTGTTAGGTGCACACCTTACAAGGCAGAGCTTGCTCGACCCTGTCTGCTCTGACAAGTCAATAAAACCCACTGGTATGCTGAACATTTTTGGAAGGAGAGATAGATACGAGGGAGCGGAGGAATTTGATCAGGCAGAGAGCCAGCCTTCTGTTCATTACAGAGTTTTCCAACAGTGACACGCCCTCCCAGTGAGCACACCTCAACCTGAGGAAAAGTATTACTGACTGGCACGTCAGCCGAGACCTGCACCCACCCCCTTTGCTTCCCCCCTCGCCTGCCTGTCTTTTTTCTCTGTCACACAAGCACGCATGCAGGCATGCACACACGCTCTCTCGCTCTCTCTCGCGCTCTCTCTCTCTCCCCCTCTTTCTCTCTCTCTCTCTCTTCCTCTCAGTCACTCTGGGGTTACATGGAGAAGGATGGGAGGGAAAGTGGAAAGTATGAAAAGTGGATCATCCAGCTTGAAAATCCAGGACAGATGTGAGATGACAGGGGTGGGAGAGACGGAGGTGGTGGGGGAGTGAGGGGTGTATGTGAGAATCCCAAGATTTAGTGAGAGTTGTAAAACTGCGGCCTTTTCATTGCGCTTGTTTAGATTATCCCACTACACTGCGGTCACAGCCCCCGGAAGGTGATGAGAACTGACCTGTTAGCGGTATGTTGCAGCCCGGTATAGTGGGGTGGGGGGGTGTATGTGGCACAAGGGCTGGGGGAGGTGGTGGGTGATGCACGTTGTGAGTACATGATCTTATGTCATCGCTTTGGCTTGGGTCGCATCATTTCTGCACCCCTCCAAATAACAGAGAGGGCAATCTATTATTCTGACAACAAAGCTGTGCCACGGTTCACTCACTCAGTGCCGTGTTTGTGTTGGTATGCTCCCTGTTTGCAGCCGTAACCTATTGCTCTCCACTTAACCCCTTTATTGTTTTCAGCAACTGCTGGAAAGCGTGGCGTTTCTCCAGCGTGTGTGTGTATATACCGGCTGCCATGGGAACAGGCTGATCCTTCTCAACCTCCTCTAAATAGGGTAACACTTTCATGGAGCTTGCTTTGACTTAATATGATGTACTGCGTGTCCGACAGTTGGCACCGTTCACCTCTGCTGCGCTTGATAAATACCACACGTTGTGTATTTTCCTGCACAGAAGGCAATCCCAAGAAAGAAAGATCCCCCTTTCCCCCCCACTTATATATCATCAAAGGCAACACGTTTACTCTAGCTGCAGATAATTATCACCTCTCCCGAACATGTTTTTTCCTAATAATGATCCCGGGAATTTGTATACTGTAGCCCCCCCCCCCCCCCCCGCCGGTGAGATAAACAGTCAGGTGTGTCACCTTGTAACGAACCCGTCTCTGAGGAACGAGCCTATTAATTGGAGGGATGTAATTACATTCACGACACCCCCAGGGCCCGTCTCATTTAGTCATCGAAGAGTTACCGCTCTGGAGTGTAATTAGAGAATGTAATCACACAGGTATGGACCTCCAGGATTCATTTTTCAGCCTGACTGAAGGGCGGATTGAAACTACATCTGCGGTTGAGTAAGAGGCAGGCACTGTTTACAAGCTGGCATGTGTTCAGCCGCCACATGCAGTGGCACCGGGCTGCACAGCCGTACCAAAACGAGTTCACCGTAATGACACAACACGCATACACACAAATGCACAAAACACACAGCCATGCACGCATGAATGGGTGGTGCTGCAAACTTGTTTGACGTGGATGAATTCCTCTTCTCGTAAGAGGGGTGTTTGTGCGGGCATGTGTGTGTGTGTGTGTGTCTCACTGTAAATGCCCATGTGTGTTATGCCACCCTCGGGTGGCACTTTTGCCAATGTTAACAGGTGACCTCATCTCATTATATCTTTCCGGTCTCAAATGCCATCCAATAAAACTATTCATTTCTCACCTCTTCACACACACACACACACACACACACACACACACACACACACACACACACGCACGCACACACACACACACGCACACACACACACACACACACACACACACTCTCTCCTGCCATTAAAACACCTCTCAGCCCTCCTTGAGAACTCCCCCTGACACCCTCCCTGAAAAGACCCCAAGACAAGGGCAGGCAGAACATGCAGGAACTGCATGCCATGCTACGAAGTGTTTGTGATTTATTTCTCGGTGAGATGCGATCCATCATTCCAGCCTGAGACGTATCTTGTGATGTAGGTTCAGCTTTAGTAGATGCTGAAGGCCACTGAGTGCCTAATGAATGAAGCTGCGAGGCACGGTGAACTCTCTTTCTGCAGGGTGGACTGGTTGGAATTCCAAGGTAAAAACAAGAGATGAAAAAGGTCTGGATCTTCATGGTTTCCCCATCTGTCCTACGTGCCATGTGTCTGTCCTGCAGGTGTGCTGGTTCCCAATCTAAAATAAGAGAACCTGGCCTCAAGATTTTGTGCAAGACTACATATAGATGCTTTGAGGCTACATTTATGGATCAGCTCGCCCCACCTATTCCCGTCTTTACTCACTGACAGCTGGATAGAATATCGCTCTTCTCGATATTGAACCCGTTCGCAGGTTTTATCGGTTTCGGCAGACACTTGGAAATCAAAAGCTTTGACTGTAAAGTTTGAACCATGAAGTCAAAAACGATGCCTTGTGCAAAGCCTTGAGCATCGTACTCAAAAGAAGACAACCCTGGAACAGAAAAGGGAGGAATTAAAGAAATAATAAAAGTTTTTTTTTCTTTTTTCAAAATCGTTATTTTCCCAAAGATTTTTTATTTTCCAAACTGGCAATGCATCATTATGATGGAATGGGGAAAAGATAGATGGTGGCAAACCTTCAGCTTGCTTAAATAGATAATTCTTTTTTTCCCCCCCTGTGATCTGCAGCCAATAACTCAGCCTTTGATGTGTTTAATAAAGCTAATATTGATTAATGAAATGTCGAGCTACATGGATGGAGATTAAGTTTAATATCTTCTCGGCTATCCATGTGGAATATTAATCATGAACAAGGAGGTGCGGAGAGAGCGTTGCACTGCTCAAGCGCCGAGAGAAAGGTTGAGTCACTGCAGAAAGTGGGGTATTGAGCGCTGTTCTCTCCGAGGGATTGAATCATGCATGGACAGCAGAAACACAGAGCCGTAATCCACCAGGATGTCAACATGGGGTGAGGGGTAAGGGTGACACATCGTGTATCATCTTACATGCCCCAACGCTGCTTCAAGTAAACCTCACGACAGCAGAATGATTGAGTAACAACTTACTGTAAAACCACTCCCCAACAATTTCAGATTCGAAATGATTGTGCATGCATGTGTGTGTGTGTGCGTGTGTGTGTGCGTGCATGCCCAAGAGTCTGTTCCTTCATCTAAGGCCTTAGCATTGCCCGTAGGCACACATTGATTGAGCTTACTATATCACCCCAGGATCGCTGTAAGTAAGATAGATATGATAGCTGGGGCATAATGTGGGCTGCATTCATCATCGTTATTCTGAAATCTTCATTACTGCTGGAAGTACAGGAAGGTTAGCTGAGCGTTTTGCACAAAGCAGCATTTCCCATTACATGGCGGAGCCGCCGTACACGACGGCTCCGCCACGCGTGCAGTAAGCGCGCCCACCTAGCACACCTAGCCCGTCGTGCACAATGCTGGCTGGCAAGAAAACAACAGGGTCGGGCCTCGTTTATCCATCATAATTTTATTCAACAATATAATTTTCTTCAGAGTACAATCAATTAAAGATACATGTGAAAAAATATATCGGCTATTTTAAATACAAAGAGAAAAAAAACAAACATTAAGGCAATTCAATGAAAAATTTTAGAAAACTGGAAGCAACAGTCTCGACAGCATGATGGATTGGGAAAAAATGTGTTACATCTGCTGTGTGTATACTTCTAAGGCACTATATTCATGTGGATCCCCATCGCATGCTCGTTGCTGAAACCACAGAAACCATTTATAAGGGCTCACGGTTTTACTTTTAGCAAAGGTTGAAAACTGAAGTTTGCTGTGAGAGTGGTGAGTAGTTGAACAACAACTCGGTTTTGTGATTTCTTTTTTTTTCTTCTTCTTCTTCTTCTTCTTCTTCTTCTTCTTCTTCTCAGTGCTGCACATCTACAGTGTACATAGTTTCAGCAATAGGCCAAAGCAGACACGGAGAACCATGAAAGGGCAAAGCGAGGAATGAAAAAGGTTTTCCCATTCAGCCGAGAATGTGGCGGAGCCGCGTTAACTCATTAATAATTCCTTGTGTCAAATAAGAGCAAGCTTCGGGGGTCATGCATTGTAATTATCCCTCTCACGCAAGCTAGCTTAATGCCAGTGTGACTTATTGACTGGGACCGACATTAGAAAGCCCAGCTCACTGTGGCAACAAGTAGCAGTCAGTTGGCCCTAAACAAGCACAGGGCCGAATCGTGCCAAACTGTGTTATGAATGCCATCATTTCCTGAGCATGTTCTTGAGTTAAGCACTCACTGTTATTGCCTCTCTGAACCAAGGTGGACTATTTAAAAAGGCAGCTGTGGAGCAGAGAAAGGGTTCATAGGCGAGGGTTGTTAAGATGGCATCACAGAAACACATTAAAAGCTTGAACACATCCACTGAACCTGCTGGTGTGAACAAGCTCTTTCTCACTCTTTCCCTCTTTACTCCTCTCTCTCCTCTCTGTCTCTCCCTCACTCTTTCCCTACTCCTTTCTCTCCTCTTTGTCTCTCCCTCACTCTCTCTTGCTCTCTCTCTCTCTCTCTCTGCCTCAGTCTTTCCCACTTTCAAGTGCATGCAAAACACAAGCCACCCCCCCACCCCACCCCCAAGAAGAATATCAACATATAGATGAATGCACACACACACACACACACACATACATATACACACAAACCAGTGAGCACACACGCAGACTGTAGATTGCTACTTAGGTATGTACATGACTTAACTCTTTGGGAGACTGTGGGCATCAAGCCTGTTGTCACGCAACGGGAAGCACTCAGTCAGCTCGCTGCACTCCATGCAACTGGCAAATGCCCTCTCCCTAACACTTCTAAACCGTGCCGGACCGTTCTGGAAATGGTTAGTCATCAGTATATAAACACAGGCAAACTCACATGAATAGGATGGTGCAACAGTACTGACCCGTGCAAAATTTAATGACACAAGCTGTGATTTTAAAGGTCTGTATATGCTTTTGCATAGGAAAGCTGATTTCTACATGTAAGTCTGCCATATAATGGAGATGGAGTTTCTCCTTTTTTTTTTTGAAGACGCTGGATTAAAGTATGCAAGCGTTGGTTTGAAGAAATTGATGTGGTAAGTTTGGTTATAGCTGCATCAAGCACAGGCTCAGGATAAAAAGAGAATAAATTCATCACAGGTAACAGCAGGATGTGTGTCCACTAAGCCTCTTTCCCCGAGCACCGCTGCTTTTTTTGCTTTTTTTTTTTACCAGTTATTTCCACTGAATAAAGAGCATTTGCAGCCAACAGAACGAGAAAGTGCTGCACCCACTGATTTTTTTTTCAAGCATGCCCCCTTTTTTGTTATCCAACTGTGGGCTGTCCAATTTGAAATAGTTTTAACTGTTCGGTTAAGTACTGTGCTTTCTGTCCTTCTTGTTCCCTCTTAAGGTGTCAGGTAAGATGTTGATGCCGAAGCAGGCAAAATCCACATACACAACATGTCATTCCAAACACCAATAATAATAATAATAATAATAAAAAATTCCTTAGCACTTCTCGGCACTTTGCCAGAGAAAGAAGCCCCATGGACACAGGCTCGTAGTTTCACCTGGGCTGAGTTTGACTAACTGGAGAAAGCTGTGTTGAGATTTGGTGTGTGGCTTTATGGACGTTAAGAGTTTAAAGTAAGGCTGTGCTTTACATTCAGTTTATGGATGCAATGTATGTACTGTATGCTGTACTGGTATCTGCAGTACTACGCTAGGTTACGCTTTGCTAATCAGGGCTGGATTGGGTGTGGTTGTGCTGCGGGGGTGGGGGGGTGGCTGCGTTCAGAAGGCGTAGGGCCCGACTATGATGGTGAGCCGCAGCAGTGAGTTGGTGCGGTAGTTCATGGTCATGTGGTGAGTGATCATCTCCAAATCCACAGTGTGCTCTCTGGGGCCTGACAGAGGTTTGGTCATCACCAGCATGGCACTCATATTGCTCGAACGCTGGAAATAAAATGAATTCATGAATATGAATAGATAGATAGATAGATAGATAGATAGATAGATAGATAGATAGATAGATAGATAGATAGATAGATAGATAGATAGATAGATAGGATATCATTTCTACCTTTGATTATAGTTTATTATGTATTTGTAAACATGTATAGGGTGATGCTTTTATTGAGAAAGTATGATGAAATGAGATGTACCCTGTGTATGCATTGTATGGTACTAAACTGTTTTTTTTTTTGGAGGGGGGGGTGGATTTTTCCCCGTTTTCTCCCCAGTTGTATCCAGCCAATTACCCCACTGTTCCGAGCCGTCCTGGTCGCTGCTCCACTCCCTCTGCCAATCCAGGGAGGGCTGCAGACTACCACATGCCTCCTCCGATACATGTGGAGTCGCCAGCTGCTTCTTTTCACCTGACAGTGAGGAGTTTCACCAGGGGGACGTAGCATGTGGGAAGATCACACTATCAACCCCCCCCCTCCTCCCCCGAACAGGCGCCCCAACTGACCAGAGGAGGCACTAGCGCAGCGACCAGGACACATACCCACATCCGGCTACCCACCCACAGACACGGCCAATTGTGTCTGCAGGGATGACCGACCAAGCCAGAGGTAACACGGGGATTCAAACTGCCGATCCGTGTTGGTAGGCAAGGGAATAGACCGCCACACCACCTGGATGCCCCCTGGTAGTTACTACTCTGTTGAGAAGTATTTCCATCTTCCGCACTCTTTTTAGGCGTTAGTTAGGGGGTCTTATTTTAGGGGTTTATCGTGTTGTGTACCATGCCTCAAATGCAATCTCCTGCAAAACCTGCAATTTCAGGATGATGCAACTTCCTGTAACATAATACAGATATGTTTTCAATAAATGTTCAGTCAACTCTGTTTTCCTAGTACTTGCAGGTTTAGCGTTGAGTCTTATCCAATAACCCCCAATCATACCCTCTTTTACCTTTTCATGAGGCAATGTAACACAAAAGAACAATTCTCATGTGTCTATCCAAAGACTCACCCTGAGGAAAAACTCTCCGGCCTCATTGCCAGCTTTGATCCTGAAGGTGTTGTGTGTGTTGGCGTACATGCTGGTGGCCTGAATCTGAAAGATGTCTGCTGGTACAGCACGCTCAGACTGGATGCTCATGTATTTGTAAACGATGGATGGCGTGAGTCCCTGGCACTCAGTTTGAGACCGACAGAGACAGCGACTGCAAACACACAAAAGTTCCCAGAATCTCCATGAGGTGCAACCTGAACCGTAAAGACAACAGTGTGGAATGAACGATTTGGACCCTGGATACTGACTTTTCAGAGCTTCTGGTGTAAGGCTCCTGGCAGGGGTTCCTGGGATAGCAGCGGAAGCCTCCATAATAGTTCCAGCACATTTCATCCTCTCGGCAGTCATGGGACCCTGCCTCACATTCATTTATGTCTAGCGAAGGATAGAGCAAGAGAAAAAGTGTGAGAAAAAGTGAGAGAGGGGCACTGTTTGAAAATGTTTAGAAACAGATAACACACATACACAAACGCTTGCATGTGTACACACGTTCCCTTCACAAAACTGTACGCTGCAAATCTGATCCAAGTTTAGGAGACATAAAAATATGGGAATGGGGTGTTGCATGATTACATTCTCAGCAGTCCCGACGATGTGAGGAAACCCAGGAGGGAATCCTGCAGGGTTGCAGTATAGATTAAAACCAGGGAAGCCCCTGATGCAACCACACAGGCCTGACTACAGCTCTTGTTCCACTTGCAAGCCCCACCATGAAAACAGCCTCATCAAACGTGGCCTCAACCACGGGGCTATTTCTGGCACAGCAACCTGGATTCATCACTGAAAGGTCCCACTGACACAACAAGCTGGATTCACGGCTCCCTTCTAAAGCCTGCACCTGACCGAGGCAGGGGAAGGGAGGGGAGCAACAACGTCTCACCCTTTGAACGGACGCTAGAGTTTCAAATAAATCCCCCTCAAGAAAGCAATACAATGCACATGAATTCCTGGAGGTGGCTTAGCGGGGCAATAGGAGGTTGCTATGTTTGTGTTACCTAACCTCTGCATTCTTTCCATGACAGTATTGGTTGAGAGCTAGCTTTTTATTCCACAATATATCTGCTTGGGAACTGGAGAGCGGACGATAAGCGGAATGATCAACCTCTTCTATTTGTCATCTTCAAAGCGTTCAAGGAAGGGGAGGAAAGAGAGAGGAGCAGAGGGAATATCTTGGGAACTTTGCTGTGTGTGAAAACACGGAAGGTAGCGGGGGGGGGGGTATCGATAGATGAACTCGGAGAGAGAGGACAGGAAAGACAAGGGGACGGTAGGAGAGAGGTGAGAGTCAAGGTAGGAAAAAGAGGACTGTTGTACCTTGACAAACCCTGGTTCCCTGGAGCTGATATCCGTCCGGACACTCACAGGAATAACTTCCTGGATTGTTGACGCACTGGTACTGACACATATAGCTGGAAAAACTGCACTCATTGATATCTATAGGGGAAACCAAACGCATAACACATGTGCGCGCACACACACACACGCACATGCACATAAAATAAATCTAGCATTGCACATGTTAACGATACACAAATATGAAAATATGAATGATACACAAAGTGTTTGGGTGTGTCTTCACTTAGAGTGTATAATACATGCATGCAGTAAGTGTGTGTGCGAATGTGTTGTTATTTACCTTGGCAGGAGACGGAGTCTGCTGCCAGCTCGTAGCCCTGGTCACACTGGCAGAGGAACGAGCCAATCAGGTTGTAGCACTGGTGCTGACAGGGGCTCTGCGTCTCACACTCATTCACATCTGAAACAGGAACAGCTATTCAATACGATGACACTGCATTGATCCCTACTGAGAAATCATTTTCCCACTGCACCCCCCTCCCCCTCCCCCCCTCCCTCCAGTGGAAGTTCAGAGCTGGGTCAGAACATGGCCTCTGGAGTTGACGGGGAAGCAGTAAATGGGCTTGAGGACATCTCCGCAGGGTGTCCTGGGTGGCGGGGTGGTTTCTCTACTCGCTTAATCATTATATATTCAGAGCGATAGAATTTTCAGAATGATCCCCAAATTTGCACGCACAGAAAATATGCCGACACACACACGTGCACACTTGCGTGCACACACAATGCAGCCTTTCTAACTCTTCCGTCAACATAGCTGGGAGCGAATCATGGGGTTCAAACAGATTTCTAAAAATATTCCCTCAACACACAAGCTCTCTATCACCCCCCTCTATCACTGCACAATAACTCAAGAGGGGAGGGTTGCTGCAAGGGTTCATCTTGCATGCCCAATCTCATGATTACCCTCAGCACGGGAGGAAATCGTTGCAAAAGCATGCGGCTCATTTATTGTGGTATTTAGTCCAGTGTTGTCCTCTCAGTCTGCACCTAGAGGAAATGGGTGTTACGCCGGACAATGGTTAGCTACGTCCGAGCTGACCTCCGTCTGTTATATCATACCTCTCCGAAAGGTTTTCCTTCCTTTGCAATCAGCCCACAAAGGACAACAGGTGCACAGCGCCATTAAAAAGCTGCCCGAGGGGCAGACCAAGTGAATATCCTCCCGGCCCAGACAAACAAATGTCTGACTGCACGCCGAAAGCAAAACATCTAATGGACTGAGTCTGATTTCCAAAACATCGAGCCAAGCTGTTTGTTCTGATACAAGGTCACACCAACAACAAAACAAAAACACGCATAGGCACAGAAACGCACACATACACACACACACACACACACACACACACACACACAGAAAAAGCACTTAGCTCTGTCTCTGTCTCTGTCTCTGTCTCTAACTCACACACACACACACAGTGAAAAACTGATTTTTTAAAAATATTTTACTTCGGACGTCCATGAATGAAGAAAACGCTCTGACAGGAAGTGAGAGACAGCAGATTTATACATTTGTTAACAAGGAGGGACAGCAACAAGGGCCACGATGCATACTAACGAGCAATGTATCGACATCCGCGCTCGCGTGAGCACATAGGCACAAACACACAGTAACAAACACGAGTGTCTTGAAGGTGACTTACCGATACAACTGTGGTTGTTGCTGGCCAGCTGGTGGCCTACATTGCACTCACAGTAGTACGAGCCCTGAGTGTTTACACATCTGTGCATACAGTAGTGGGACAGGACACACTCGTCTCTGTCTGCAGGAAAACACACACATATGCAAACACACAAATACAATCATGCACTCATATGCACAGGGGGGTTGCCCACCGCCGGCTAATCGAAACTCATGTTGGACTACTGAGTTTGTCACATCATGGTCCGGATCCCCGGACGGACACTTTGCGGTCTACACCTTCCTGCAGCTACAGCTTGGGGTTATGAAATGCGTGATGGTGCAGAACAAAGCCACACCCGCAAAAGAAACCCCACAGCGTTTGGGTCGCTGCGGGTTGCTAACAGATACCACACCGCTATTGAAAGGCTAACACCGCAGCTCAGTGACGCTACAAAGTGAGTGGAGAGAGTGTGCTGGGTCCTTGAATGACTCACCCACACACTGGTCTCCATTCCTCTGGTAGCCAGGGGGACACTGGCAGGTGTAGGAGCCCCTGGTGTTGTAGCACGTCTGCTCAGGACCACAGGTGTGTCTGCCTGTCGCACACTCATCTATATCTGCAATACATGCACAGGGGCTTCTTAGCGAAATGGCAACGGTACACATGTGCGCGCAAACACACACACACACACACACGGCCACACATGCACAAACCAAATGTGGGTCTTTTAAGTTCGATTAATTGAGATTTCACGCAAATTCACACCTAATGTCTGAAGGCACTGAACGCGTACAATACTAAACAATAAGCATGGACTTGTATGATCTGTGCACCACTTGCCTATTTAATCTCCTTTGTGCAGAGTAGGCACAACGACTACAGCTACTACACACACACACGTGCATATGTGCATGAACACACACAAAAAATACATGAAGACTGACGTGATTATGATCATATATTCTGCTATGTGTATGTGTGTGTGTTTATGTGTGTGTGTGTGAGTGAGTGAGTGAGTGAGTGAGTGCATATGCTTGCACAGGTGTGTGTGTGTGTGTGTGTGTGTGTGTGTGTTTTTGTGTGTATGCTACCTTTACATTTAGGGATGTATGTATGTGAGCAATGTGAAACAGCAGCAGCTTTACTAAAATGGTCCTCTGATACAGTCATATGCATCTTACCCCAAACACAACACCCCTCTCTCTCTCTCTCTCTCTCTCTCTCTCTCTCTCTCTCTCTCTCTCTCTCTCTCTCTCTCTCTCTCTCTCTCTCTCTCTCTCTCTCTCTCTCTCTCTCTCTCTCTCTCTCTCTCTCTCTCTCTCTCTCTCTCTCTCTCTCTCTCTCTCTCTCTCTCTCTCTCTCTCTCTCTCTCTCTCTCTCTCTCTCTGTCCATCAGCCATGACTTCTGTTATGAAAAACAAGGGTCTCGTTTCAATGTTCAGCAGCTTGAAATCTCGGTGATTCCTGTACAGATGCTGAATCATCTTAAAACGGTGTTTTTCTTCTACCTCAGTATTAAACTGAAGCATGCGATGTCCCGACGAGGCGAACAAGCACATTTAGCACCGCCCGACCCCCATTCACATGATCATAGACTGGATTTCTGTCAACGCGGACAAAGTTGAAAGCAGGCGCTCCGAGAGAGATGCACAATCATAAACTGACCATCTGTTCTTTCCTCTGCGTATGAATCCAAAAATTAAGATAGCGCCGCATATAAATATAAATACTTCACGGCAATGAATGAACTGCTGGCACCTCGGGAGGCTACTGCTACTTTCTGATGATGATCTCATAAACACCTTCTTTTTGTTTTGGTTTAATGGAGCCAGGGCCTCTTAAGAATGGCTTTTCGTGTTCTAACACAGGATCAACTATCCTGTGTACATCGTCTCCCCCCCCCCCACACACACACACACACATACACTTTTGGGCCCACCAGTGATACTCGTGGGTGGTCTGACACAACCTATCATAGGAAGACAGCGATTGGGCATCACTTTAACAGTGTGTCAGACAGTTATTCTCAAATCTACACACACACACGCACACGCACACATGCACACACAAACACATGCACACACACACAGATGCACACAAACACATGCACACAAAACACAAACACACACAACACAAACACAAGGAAGACGTGGAACATACTATTACCACATTGTGACTGACACTTGGATTATTATTACTGTTACAAGCTGCGGAGGGGATGCCTGGCTCTGAGGCAGTTGGAAGTCTTACTGCAAATGACTAACTGTAACCATCCAAAGAAATCTCCAGATATTAAAGAGAAAGTGAGGCTTCTCAAGAAGCCCGGCGCATGGAAAAGTCCGGCGCATGCACTCAATCGCTCCCTTTCTTGCAAGCTCAAAGCGCTCTAAATAAAAGCACATGTGCTGAATGCAACCCAATACTTCATTCGCAGGAATATCTCATGGCAACTCCTACCATGTCACTAAACCTTTTAAGAAGCTGCCAATAAAAATCTCCACAAAAGCACGGGGCGGAGGCGGGAATTGGTGACGGAGGGGGGTGGGTGGGTGGGGTGGGGTGGGGGGGGGTTCTCGCCCTAAATCCCAGAAGAGGGCATCCCATGCTGTGCACTGGAGGACCCCGAAAAGCTCCCACCGAGTTGACCACATATATTAAGGGGCTTTACTCAGAGGTCCCTGTCCAAGGGAAGCTGCGTTGGGGGGGGGGGGGCTGTCTCTTGAGGCCAGACCCCCGAGACAATAAGACATCTTGGGGGTCTCGAGAGGTTTCGTCTCAATCTTTTGTCGTTCGCTGACCGCTGGATTCCCGTGGCACCGTTCTGATGTGCTGCACCGGCTGTCAATCACTGGCACTTTGGAATGAGATCCCGTCACAGGTTAGATTACCCCGCCGCACGCACGCCGGATTTTGTGTCCGGCAGCATTTTCGGCTTCAACAAAAGACGGAAGATTCACAGCTTTCGACCCGGTGTTAATACAAGTCTGCAAAACACACAGAAGAACTGACTCATGTCGTGCTTACGGTATCTCAAAGACGGTCGAGATGTGTTTGCTTAACTCCTCTTTTGTCAACCTCTTTTGTTTTTTTTTTCCTCACCTCCTTTTGTCTGAAACGAGTCGAGAAGTTCACCAGGGTGTTAACACCTGTGTTACAGACCCGGGTGGAGGCCGGGCTGGATTGAGAACGGCACTCATATTACCCTCACCTTTATCTTCCATCGTATTCTGTCACGTTTAAAGTTTACACTGAGCAATGCATCAAACCCCTGGTAACGTCAGAAGCACAATAAACTGGATCCCGATTCCGAGTCCAAAAATCTGTGTTTTCTCTCCGTGCTTGTAAACAGCATCTCCTCTTTTCTCTGAGGTCAGATTTGTTTTTTTAATGATCAACATCAATTTAAGATGGCTCGATGGCACATTTCAAACCGAAGTGAGTGCTGTAGTATATCCCAAATGAGCGTCATGGGAATGCCACGGTTTGTAAGTGTAATAGTGGAAGATGTGGACAGAAAAATTGAGGGGGAGAGGGTGGAACCATTTAAAATAAAAAGCAAAAAAAAAAAAGGCTTTTCATCATATGAAGACAGAAGACAGAAGAGTGTGTGCATATGTGTTGTCAGAGTTCAACTCCAAGCTTTTCAGGGAGATTAACTCTCCATGTCTTGTGGGAGATCGGGGAGCAAGGGGGTTGGCGGCACCCCAAAGAGTGTGTGTGTGTGTGTGTGTGTGTGTGTGTGTATGCACACGCATGTGCGTGCATGCGTGTGCATGTATGTGAGAGGTATCGAAATAAACTGCACAAATAACATCAAGCTGCTTATTGATAGTCAGACATGTTAATATATAAGTAAATATAGAGGTCATATGTGTAAACACATGCATATATATGCATGTGTTTACACATATGACCTCTTCTTGCATATGACCTCTTCTTACCTCTTCAAAAAAAGTGTATTTAGTGTGTGTACTGCACACGTGTGTGTATTATGTGCATGCGTGCATGTGTGTGTATATGGGATGTATCAAAATAAATGTTGCACAAACATCGAGCTGCTTATTGATACTCAGACATATTAATACATAAGTAGATATACTTGGAAGAGGTCATATGTGTAAACACATGCATATATACATGTGTATATATTTAGTGTGTGTGAGTCTAAACACATGTAAACGCACATAGGTGTGTGAAAAAAATCTGAGTACAAGAACAATAAAAAAAATGTCCCAAACATGGCCAAAAAAAATTGTTTGGACAGTATTCAGGACAATCTGTTATTTGCTCCAGATTTATACTGACATGACAGGGCTTGTCGTAATTATCGCTTGAGAGCATTTAGTCTTGTTTTCACTGAACCGCTGCAATGGAAAGCAGGAGCCGATCCAAAGAGCAGTTGGAGTCATCCTGCTGTTGGACAGCATTTCTGTTTCCCTCTGATTATTGAATAATTTGATCTTTGGGAAAGCAGGGGGCAAGATGTTTGATGTTAACAACCCATAAAATTTCACAACATCAAGTTTACGGGCCTTGTCATACACAAGCCACAAAGGATTCTGCTTTACTTAACCTCCAACACCTTGAGATCCCTCCTACCAGTTCTCACCAATTGCTCTCATTTGTGTGCAATTCCCTCCAAAATGCGGTGCGGAAAAAAGACATATACAGCTATTTGCTTCTGGAGCCCAACTTCAGAACAAATGGGAGTGGTAGTGTAATTCTTTCAAAGCAAGTCAGAACACAAAGCAGACCAAAAAAAAAAAAATCAAAGCTTTGAAGGCGGTGGAACCTTGACTTTTTGTGCTTATAAGAGATCCATCACTTATTTGTGTGGGAAATATTTCCATGGCACCAAGTATTGCAATCATTCTCTCCTATGATTCTTATCTCGTCACTCTCATCGTTCACACAGTAAAGGAGGAACAGGACCGTTGGGATAGTTGGCACTTGCTAATTGATTTGTGAGTTTGTTCCAGACTGTTTGCAAAGGTCGGCTAGAGTCTTGGTATTCTTGAAAGACCTTTCAAGCATTCCAGCAACTTACCCCGATCCCTCTGACTGACAATAATCCTCTTTACTACTTCGAAAATGCCCAAAGAGAGCCGCTGCACAGCTATCGTGCTTTTTTGATACGAACGAGATCAATTAGTCGGGTCTACGATGGTGTCGACAAATTAGCCAAATAGCCTGGAATCCAGCTTGCCGCAGAGAGAGAGAGAGAGAGAGAGAGAGAGAGAGAGAGAGAGAGAGAGAGAGAGAGAGAGAGAGAGAGAGAGAGAGAGGCAGGCGATCCTGCAGCCGACGAGGAGCTGAGCGCTGCAAACACGGCTCGCTGGAAACTTGGTCAATCTCTCACCGGCAGCGCGAGAGGCGGGAGAGGACGGAGGAGCAGCACAGGAAATCGAGAGACCCAGGCACCGCGTGTGAGGGTGTCACCCAGCTGAGCGGAACCGTGATTTACAGCAACCCTCTGTCCCTTTCCATCATGAGGTAAGCGGAAAGACCAACATGTGTAAGCACATCAGAGTAGGAAGCAGCTGGCCCTTGGACAGACACCGACCTCAGTGAGGATAATAACAACAGCATTAGGCACTTAGACGCAGGAGGCACGCAGGCAAAGCTGCTTCCCCTGCCTGCGAACCGCGAGCAGCAGACAGACGCTGTACAGGCCAAATGGTAGCCGCCCTGCGGGATGGTTGAGTGGCGCGACACACCGGGTGATTTCGTAAGATAAGGCGGGTCGAATGAGGTCGAAGGCCGAACGAGGCTTAAGTGTGCGTTTACTCTGCTTTTATCCGAAGGGACGTACAAGACAGTCAGCAATTAGGGGATGAATGTTCGAGCGCTAGCAACAGCCACCACAGAGCGCTATGTATGACGATCATATATCATAGCCAAGTCTGCATGTCAAGACCAGTGCACTTATTGTCGGTGCACCTTAGAGCGTCGAGGGGGGCGAAATAGGAGAATCAAGATGTACACTACAATGTAGACGTGTAACCGGTGGTGGCTCGCGTGTGTTGTGTTTGATGGATTGGTCCAGACCAGGTTGTCTTTGGAGGCAATCTCCGTTTATTCTCTGACAAAAGTTTAAAAAAGATCCTCCGATCAGTAGCGACATATACCCTCCCGCCCCGCTCTCATGTACAACACCAAATCCGCGAGGATGAAGACGGGAGGTATCATTTATAGAGGGGGGTCCACGGAAGTGACTGTAGGGGAACAGGAATTGAACAAACGTTCCGCATATTGACTGGAGGCATAGCATGTCAGGTTAACAACAGCTCAGCAACTATACACAGATTTTGTGTAATTATAATACCACATATTACGACGGTATAAATGAGGTGTACAATGTACATAAATCAGTAGAATGTGGATGTACATGTGCATAAACCGTCTCGGACTGAGGTCATCAACCACATGAGCTTCAGGGGAGAGAGGGCAACACTTCCACTTTGGCAGAGTTTCCCATATTCAACTCACAACAGCACAGTTCTTCGCCCTGAACCTTCATCACACTTTATGATTGTGTTGGCAGAGACGAGACGAATTGCCAGCCTAAGGGTAAGCGCCGGACATGGAGGGTTGAGGAGGCCAAAAGGTGTGACCGGATGTCTTTTTTGTTCCGAGTTGGTATCAGCAATCCCAAACAAAGCACTGCTCTGTGTCTCAGTGGGTCGGTAAATATCAAGCATCAAGCAAAGGCTTTGTGTTTGCTCCTGCTTCCTGTGATGTCGAGTAACAACATCTTCACCAGAATGTTTTTAATCTCAGGACAGAAATATTCCCTCCCTGTGCACCCGATGCTTTGTTTTCTCTCATATCAGCGTTCCTCCCCTTATCTTCTATGATGTCTCAGAGAAACAAACACAGATAAGATCACATCTGAAGGAATTTCCTGTGAAGCTGTACACTATTGCAGAATATCATTACATCTCGTGTGCTTGTGTGTGTGTGTGTGTGTGTGTGTGTGTGCATGCATGCGTGCGTGCGTGCGTGCGTGCAATGGACAAGCAAATACTGGTAGCCGAGACACATTTCACATTCAAGTGTCAGGATGAGACAACAAGTGGAGCCACCAAAACCATCATCAGAGTCAAATTGTGACCCCTCCCCGCTACACACACACACACACACACACACACACACACACACACGCATACACACAGTAGCATCCTATTGTATTGTGCTCCCACCAGCCTCTCACACTCCGACTGCATTCCTGCTCCCAACAGATCGATCCAGTGCTTATCTGTCAAGCAGATGAGTAATTCTTCCCATCACAAAAGATGAGAGCAAATGGAAAAAAAACAACCACCTCTGACATTCCAGGGATATTCTTCTGAAGTGCATTGCATCTTCATGGAAAAAATGTCTTTTGCTTGCTTGCTGTAGGTCTTGTGCGGAAAAGTACACAAGTTCTATGTCACACAGGGCTTAAGGGGTCTCAATATCACATATTTAACACAGCATTTCCAAACACCACAGGTGAGCAGTGTCCAGACGTAGTTGGAATTAGTGAGAGGTGCAGGTGCTAATACAGCTTAAATTACCGAAGGAAAAGCAGGCAGGTAAACAGTAGTGGCATGTCTTTTCATGGTGCATACTGGGGTTCACGTGGATCTACTGTAATTGGGAAATGGAAAATAAATAGGTGGCAACACAGCCTGTACTTCTGCTGAAGTGTGTATGGCATGGACTTGGGCTTTAGCATGCGAAGCCGTGGCTTTCTGCTCTTGTGATGGAAACAAGAGTCCTCACATAAAATGAAAGAGTGAGCCGTTTTTAACTGGCCATCATTAGATCCCCGGGTCCACACGCTGCAAACACAGTTCGTTTTTCTCAATGGTGAGAAAGAGCACTTTAAAATAGTGGCTGACTGTAAATGAGAATCATAAAATATCCACTTTCCACTTTTCATCAGCTTTAATGATTGATTTGACTTCTTTGATGAATAACCCTCATTTAAGGGGAGAAAGTGACCTCACTCCTGCTGAAAAAGAGTTTATACGCATGCACAAGCCTACAACAAGCCGCTTGTAAGCATCTCTAATGGTCAATCAACAGAGTGAGTATGTGAATGTGTGCTAATGTGTCTTAATGTGTGTGCACGCATGCGTGCGTGCATGCATGCATGCATGTGCGCGTGCATGCATGTATGTGTGTATAAGTTTTGAGGGTGGAGGAGGTCATGGAAAGGCAAAGTATCATTAAGCTGTCACACATATAGTAAAGCTTCATAGCCTCTCTCTCCGACTACTCTGAATAGGGTGACAACTTCCCCTATGTGTCACTAGAACAACACAGGCTTCGGCTCGAGTTCAAGTTTAAAGCCAAAGGGGTTTATTGCCTACTTGCAAGTTGTTGGGAACATGAAAACATGTATAAAAAAGCAAAGACAAGGCAAGGGGAATAAAAAAGCAGCATGTGTCTGGTGATTCTTATGAAATAGCTTGCAGTTTGGAAATGCAGAAAAACACGGTGTAATTTGTCCTGCCTCAGGCTGATGCCCTAACGAGTCCCGGTGAAGTACGGCAGACTAATATCACGGCTCCCAACATTCGTGGAAGCCGCGATGTACTCTGTTAGCGTTGTGGTTATTTAGCCGGTGTCAGCCCTTCACCGTCCCCTTTGCCCTACCTGACTCTGCACTCCAAATTTCCCCTGCAGAGTGTTGAGTTAGCAGGGAGGGAGCCTGATGTAAGCGCTATTTGATACACTGAGGTTTCCCCCATTGGAAGTGGACGGGAGATCCCTTAGTTCGTGCGCTAGCTTTGCACACAGCCACTGCAAATAAAAAAAAATATGCAACCTCATTTTTGGAAACAACTGGCTTATTATGGCAAATGGAAGATAATGACAGAGAGGAAACCAGACCCTGATGAAAACAAAGATAATATCACTCTACCAGCAGTAAGGCATACCCACATAACACTTTTGGGATGGATACGAGGTTAGAGCAGCGACTCCAAAAGTGGGAAGACTGACAACAACAGTCTTTGTATTTTTGTTAACGCCTGTGCATTGCTACCGCATGCCAGTGAATGAATAAGTATTAAACCCTGCCAGCTAGCTTCATGTGGTTTCCCTAACTGATACGCTGCCATGTTTTACACCCTAATAAAACCTAATTGGAGAAAAGTGTACCACTATGGGTTGCAGTTCAGAGAAGCCTGTAAGGTACCTTACACATATCTTTGCCCCAGGTGTGAAATCAAAGGTATTAGTTTTAGTATAGCGTGGTGACCACAAATCTCACCCACACACCACCACGCAGACTTGCTGCTAATTGGTGAAAGGAGCGCTTAACCGTGGTGCGGACATATTAAACTGACTGTAAGTATGATCCCCCCCCCCCCCCGTTTCAAATCACCCCTCACACACACACACATGCATGCACGCACACACACACGTGCACGTCACAAAGATGGCCAATTCAAGACTGGAAGATAGAAACAAGATTGTGAGCTTAGCCACAAACCATCTGGCAGAAAGTCAAGTCAAGTTTATTTGCATGGCCCAAAATCACAAAGTAGTCCCAAAGGGCTTCACAAACAGTGCAATACGACACCCCCTTTCCTTAGACCCTCAACTCGGATGAGGAAAAACCCCACAAAGAAAAATCTCATCAGGACAACAAAACAAAAAAAAGCAGCAAAGTTGTGCCTGTTGCATGTATGTGTTTGAAGGACATAGAGCTGCAGAGACAGAGAGAGAGAGAGAGACAGAGAGAGAGAGGGAGGGAGAGAGAGGGAGGGAGAGAAATGAGAGAATGGAGAGAGAGAATCTTTGAAGCACTTCCCATTTGAAAGGATCAAAGACACAAGAAACACACCCACACCGCTTCCATAAACACAAGATAGGCGAGACAAGGGCATATCTGGGTGTAATGGTGAGACCTCGGCACAGATGGCACAAAGGTCCCCCCCCACCCCCCACCCCATACAGGCTCTCTGGCTGCCCTGAGGTGGAGGTCTTCAACGCCCAGAGTGAGAACAATTTTCATGTTTTGCGTAGAAAGCTGAGCGCAGGCCAAAAACATCACACTGTGGGCACCCGGATAGTTTACAAAACCTGACATCACAGAGCGTGAAACACTGAGGAGCGCTCAACACATCTGGATGCCACGGATGGCTTAGCTGCTGACGACTGTCAAACAAATGGATGACGAGTTCATCCTGGGAACGCTGCCTATGAAGGCGCCAGTCATTATTGGGTGATTATCAGATAGCTAACAAATAAATCCAGAGGCACGTTCCTCTTAAGGTCGCAACGCCGTGCTGAGCTGTTTGTGTTTTAAGAGAAGTCGGATGTACTGCGGGCATGCTGCTGATCTCATGGAGGAAAAGCCGGAAAGCTGGTGGCAAATACATCAACTGATAATTTCCTCATTATTGCACACAGCAATGACTGTACCTGCAATAACTCTGCGTTATGTTGTGTGTGTGTGTGTGTGTGTGTGTGTGTGGGTGGGGGGGTTTGCTATCAGCATTCGCCCAAGTAAGAGGTACAGATGGCGTGTGTAGGCATGCAGCTGCAAAAAGCACTTTATACTCTTAATAACTGTTTTCTAGACTTAATAGCAACCCACACCTCCTAACAAAAAGGGTGGCTTGGATACGCGGGTCATATTCTCGGAAAGAAAAAAAACAAAACCTGACAAGCCCGTGGTCCTACCTCTGCAAAAGTTCTGCTCATCAGCGGTGAATCCGGGGGTGCAGCGGACCGTCCTGCTAGTCTGCTGACCCCTGCGGGCACCTGAATGGACCCGTGTGAGCTGCACCCGGCTCGGCGGGGCGGGTAGGACGGCAGGAATGGGCTCCGTCTGCTCCGTCTGCTCGTTCTCGTTACTGACAAAGATCTGGGCATTCTGGGGTAGGCAGAGGTACCCGCCGAAGTGGTTGATGCACTTCATTCCTCCTTTGCAAGCCTCCTCTACGAGGGCACACTCATCAATGTCTAGAGAGGAAGAGAGGAGGGGGCATTGGAAATGGCTTTTTCCCTGAAGGGATTTGGCTGTTACCTACCTATCATAAGCACATAACATCGCATGCATAGAAGCGTAACACAGACTAAGCTGCAGCAAAAGATACAGAACAATGCAACTCTATTTTCCTCCGTGGTGGGAATGTGTCTCTGACTACACCGGCACCCAGTGACAGACATAAATCACAGCACACATAAGTCATTTCTGAGTAGTGAGTAGAGTAACAGTTAATGCACACACAACGATGTGCAGTGACCAATGCACACATCTCGGCTCATTGTTTTTATCTTACCTCTGCACTGCTGCCGGGCAGAGTCATACTCATACCCATCTGTGCACTGTAAAAGGTAGAAAACCATTACATTGATGAGAGGAGTTAATTGTTTCAGACTTGTTCTTTTTCTTTTTTGTAAATGAAAAGACGCAAACAAAAAAAACACCCTGGATCCCCCCCCATCACCAGAGGAGCGCAACACACGATGGCATCCCCTGTGTTACGCGTAATCCAAACTTTGCAACACTGAGACCAGGGGTAGGGGGGTGGGATGCTCAACTGTTAGCCATTAACACTCGCAAAGCCGTCCACGTTACCGTGTAGGAGATGGGCTCCTCCGCCTCCTGGGAGATGACATGGGCGAAGACCACACAGAGACACACGCAGGTCGCCAGCATTTCGGCGAAACGTCCGGCACGCAAAGCTGCGGAAGAGAGAGAGAGAGATGGATGCAGAGACCAAGAGAGAGAGAGAGAGAGAGCCGGATGGGTTGAGCATGCGAGATAATTTTTCCCCCTTGACAGCCTTACACGTTTTAATACCAGTTATTACATCACTGATGGAATTGCTAAACGAGTCCGCACATCTCCCGCCGCTGGCTCCGGTGTTTGCGTTGGCGCGGCGCCCGCCAAATCTGCGACTGCGAACTGAGTGAAGTGTTTTTCTGCCGTTTGCTCCGCAAGGCTCGGTGCGTAACGCGCGTAAAGCTCTTGCGTAAACACGTTCCCTCGTGTCAATCAGTGTCAGGAGAAGAAGAAGAAGAAGAAGAAGAAGAAGAAGAAGAAGAGAAAAAAACACCCACCACACCCACCGATGATGTTAATTAGCCATGCAAAAAAAAAAACTCAATACACTCCACGGTCGTTAAAATATAATCAGACCTGTACTTGGTAAGGTGGAGGTCTTATGATTGCGCCCCCCCCCCCGCCGCCTGTGAGCAGAAGAATACAATCACGCGGTTACAGTTTGCGGACGTGCGTCGAGACGTACCTGGTATGTTTATTACCTGCCCTTTCTACCTCTCTTGACGTCGTAGGAGGGAGAGGGGGAAGAGAGAGAGAGAGAGAGAGAGAGAGAGAGAGAGAGAGAGAGAGAGAGAGAGAGAGAGAGAGAGAGAGAGAAACACACGAAGTCCCCCCGAGTTGTTTTCGTTTCAGTTCCGACAGTGCGCTTTGGTCTTTACCGGGCGGGGTGGTGAGGAAACTGGAGCGCGGCTGCTCGGTGCGCGAACACTTGTGGCGAACATGCGGTGCGCAGAGGAGGTTGGGGGGCGGTGTGCCGGACAGGTGGAGCTCCGGATAGGATGGAAACGCGCAGTTTTACCACCGGACTGCGCGGACGCGGCGCAGTGAGCGGGCAGGCTACTGGAGATTGGCTCCCTCTACAGACTGTTTACCGACACGTCCCCCCCCCCCCGACCCGACAAGTCTCGGACGGGAGATCGTGTCCAAAAAAATAAGTCGGCACATTTCCCGAGAGCTCTTAAGCATGCGCGAAATCGTACGCGGGTTAATGTTGCAGGCGATGCATCTTTTTCTTCTTCTTCTTCTTCTTTTCTACACATTGTCCTCGTCGCTTTGTGTTATTTCAGGGGGGGGGGCATCTACATGTAATGGGGAGCTATACGTCCGTGCAGGTCCAACATGTGAAGGACCTCTGTGCCCCCCCCCCCCGTCTATGGGAGCAGGTGGTGACTTCACATCATCTGTTGAAGAGTCTGTCAGCAACCAGCACATTAGTCTCTAATATATCTCATGGTGTTTACAAGATGCCTGCACTTTAGGAACATCTGCTGTACTTGGCATGCGCACACGGCTGCGTTTCCCATTGGGTGAAGAGACAACAAGCGAAACAAGCGTGTGCCAATTGATTGTTGATCTGTGTGGATGGAGATGGCCTTATCGCCAGCTCCTTTAGATTCGACCTGCTTAACCCCCCCCCCTTGTGGGTGTGAATGACACAGGACACCAGAGGCTCACCCTTAATGTAAATATATATTCATTTAGCTCTCCGCACTTCGCTGCTCCAGAGTTGGGCGACACAGTTCTCGTGCCATTTGAATTGCTGCAGCGCTGATTTGTGCCTCGCTGCATAATACAGCTGGGCCCTGTCGCTTATGTCTCCTCTGCTCACTTGAGTGGATGAAGCAGTGAAGAATGTGACATACGCACAGCAGGCAAGCAAACCACGGGGGTAAAGTGAACCACCTGAGCAAATGATTGTGCAAAAGGTTGGCTTTGATTGACTCCTTGCCAAAATATTTATTGTGCTTGGCAAAGCTCTTCGGCTGATGCGCAAGCGACTGTGGACAGCGAGATGCAGCGTTTGATTAATCAAAGGCGTTTTGGCAACGGTGTGGCCCAAATTGACGAAAGAAGACGAGAGGAAATTCCCTCTAGTCCCGTTTCTCACTGCGACCACATCAGACAGTTGTGTGTGTTTGCAAAATCCGAGCCAAGGCTGATCTGGGTGGGTTCCTCCCTTGGGCCTTTCTCTAGGTGTGGGAAAAAAAAAACGAAATCTTACCAGGGGCTGACCATGTGTTGCACATTCTTTTCACACAGAGGAGAAAAAAAGGAAGTCTAAATTTTCTGTTAGAAACGCAAAAAAAAAAAAACAAAAAAAAAAAAACAAAAAAACCTGTTGAAACCTATGACCTCAAACGGCTCTGGGGTCCCATTCTGTCTTAAGTGAACAAGAGGGGAACATACCAGACAGCATAAGTATACATTAAAATGTCAGGGTGATAGATAGGACCTTGGCTTAATGGAAGTACAGCTTCGAGTTTCACAACATCTCTGATTATATTATTAGCTAACAACCCCCCCCCTCTCTCTCGCTCTTCATAGAGGTGCAGAAACAAACCCATCACTTTATTAACAGGTAGCTAGAGACAAGAGTTGTGCAAATCCAACATAGGTTAAAAAAATACAAACAGCAAAAATAATCTATGAGTAGTTGTCATCTTTATTTGCGTTTTCCTTTTCAACAACATTCAGCAGATACACGGTCGTGTCACAGTTACCCCGAGAAGCGCACACTCGTTCAGCTTGCTCGGCAAGAGAGTGCAAAGGGAACCGGCGGCTTTATGACGTTTCTTTCGATGCTGAAGGCAATGCATCAGGTACTGTTGGCTATTCAGCATCAGCCAATCAGTTCCTGATGCAGTATCATCCACATCAGAAAGCTCTGCCTTCACCCCCGGCATGAATACGGGGGGCAACGATGGACAATTTGTTAATGATAAATCCGGATCTATCAACAACATCTGGGTACTGTGAGGCGTTACACAACCCCCTCCCCCCAAAAAAACCCCTGCTATTCTTTTCAACCGACAATAATACAATAGCCAACACACAGTACATTGCACATCATCGTAAGTCAAGATGGCAGCAGAAACATCTGCAAAGTGAATTGATGCAAATTCAAAGTGGGCATACATTATGAAAGAGCCGCAAGAGATGGAGCGGCACTTCAAAAGGCCGTCGAAAAGATTTCTTTTTTTCTTTTTTTTTTAAAAGTGGGTAAAGAGGGTCTGAGAGGAGGAAGGACAGACAGCGAGGGAGCCTGTGAAATGTGCTTGTGTAATTGCAGTGACATCTTCATTGAGAGCCCTCCATCTTTTTTCCCTGTGTGCTCCGAGGGGCGTCGCTGGTGCGGGTCGATGGGAAGAGCAGCCGAGGCGCTGTGTTTAGCATAATCCCAGAGGCCATTGTGAGAGGAGCTCGTGAACGACTCACAGTTGCCAGCTGAGATTTCACCAAAACACAGCCGAGCGCAAGCAGAAAAAGGATGAGACAGGGAAGGTGGAGGTGAGGGAGGGGTAAAGGACTGGAAACGCAGGTGAGAGACAGGCTGGATGGGAGTAAGGGAGAGGTCAAGTGTCAGGGTACATCATAAGTAATCATAAAAAAAGGTGATATTTGTGTGTCTCGATGCACTTTTTGAAGTGTGTGCATGTGCGTGTGTTTGTGTGTGTGTGCAAAACATGTGCTCTCCTCCAGGTGGATTGCACCTGTTACCCCCTTCGTTCAAGACAGCAATTCAATCATCTCTCCCCGACTCACCCTCCTTTCAAAGCAATTGAAAAGATGATTACCTTTGATTTTAATGTCCCATCCATTCTCTTCACAGTTTCAGGTGAGAGGGATCTCTGGCGTGTGTTTCACACACTACGCTTTGCTGAGCGATTTGGCCAGCCTGCTCCATATTTCATAACGCGATAAAAAAAAAAAAGGGGGGGAATGTAATGCCCGCACCATGACGAGGTATTCTTTGTAGGTTCCCTGTAATGCAGGCTATTGAGCCGATCTAGAGTCAATCCCTTGGGGTGGGGGTGGAGGTGGTGGTGGAGGGGGGGGGGTATGTTGCAAAGGGCATATTGGACAGACTGCAGAATCTCTCCAGGTGATTGTGAGAACATAAAGCACCATCACAGTTGCCTGCAGAGATTACCCAGTCTGTCTCTGAATTCCTTACTCTCACACACACACACCATTATGTGATGGACATGTTTGCTCTTGGTGTTGTATCTATGGGAGTCAATTGGCAGCAGATGGTTAACATGGATCGGGATAAAGACCCAAGAAAGGACCCTGCCCCCCCCCCGTTCCTAAAAGGTCCTCTATTACCATGGTGACCGAGCCAGGGCACGTGCCTTCCATTGTTGGGTCGTATCCTCCAGGGTCAGCCGCACACCCAGCAAGGGGTCAAATGTCACCCAGGTCCTTCTCCCAGGTCATGATTCACTGGCCCACAGCCTTTGACCCCATCAGCTACTGCAACAAATTTAGAGATTGGGGGAGAGGGGAGGAAAAGATGGCACAATAAAGCATGCGAAGTTAGTGCTGCAAGGATAATGGGCTGGCTTCTGGGATATTTTGACAGGATTAAGTATTAGTTTTTATTCTGGTCTGCTAAATTTGTGGAATTGTCAAATAGAAACCTCTGGTAGCACATAAGAACAGGTTGGGGAAGTGGATGGTTGGTCTGGAGGGTCTGGAGGATCACCTCACATCTTACAGTATGTCCCCCTCTTGTGGTCAAGTAGGAGGGTTCACAAACTTCAGATCTTTTATGCACTTACTGCAGTTACAAAATGTGACATCCAAAATGCAGGTAACACAATTGCGTATGGACTTGTATAAAAAATTTTGCCTTAATGTATAATCTCCTATCTTTTTGCTGAGATTCATAAAATTGCCAATGGCCTTTAACCCTCAAATTTTTGTTGAATGATTTCATGGCAGATTCTTACAGAAACAGAAATGACAACACATTACACGGAAAAAAATAATTCAAACAAGTTTTCCATGGCCCTACTTTGCTGATGATCTAACTGTCTGCTGATTCAACGCGTGCAATTCAACCGACAAAACAGGCAGTTATCTCCACAAATTTTGGGCAAGTCTTTGGCCAGGGGTGCCATCTTTTCCAGTTAGCCTAGATGCATATTGGGATATTCAGGTCATTGGGTTGCAAAGTGTTGTTCAGGCGTTGACAAAAGAAAAATCTTAAGTTTATTAAACGGAACAGGCTGACAGTCCACACTTTGTTAGGCAGTGAATGAACAGAGTGGTTTTGACAGGCCTAACCTCTTAAGCTTCGGGTCCCGCTGAGCCCAGCACAGCTAGAGCTAAATGCCATCTGTCCCAACATCATGAGACCCCCCCTCTCCACCCCACCCCAACAATTTAGCATAAAAATAATGCAAAACTGCTATAATGGTAAATAAACACTTTTTTGCGGATCTGCTCAAGCTCCAAATTACACATTTCTGACCTTAAAAAACAAGTTGAATAGTATGTAAACAATAGCAGGGCTTACAGTGCACACAAGGTGATTTTCAATAGAAGTTATTATGCTCTATATCTTCTATGGAATAGATCTGAAACAGCTGCCTTAGAAGTCATAAACAGCAATCCAAGTTCTTAGGTTTTAAATTGAGGACCCTACTAGAGTTTTGTAAAGCTTTCCATATGAATGTAGGGTTTCTTTATGTCTAAGCCTGCTCAGCAGCCTTCCTTGGTCCTCCTGCTGGCCATGCAGGATTTGGAGGACCCGCACACGGAGTCCCACAGTAAGAGCACCAAGAGAGTCCGATGACCAAGAGGACACAGGAGAGAGGGGAGGGATGCTCGATCTACACCAATATTCATCACACTAAACTAAAAAAAAAAAAAAGCATCATTGTGCCTATCAAGGAAGTTCTACCTTATGAAATCGTGAGATGAGTTTTTGTCGCTTACATTGGTTTTCCCGCCTGGTTAAAAATCGAGTTGCATTTTCTCAATCCGGTCATCTCCGATTCCCTATTTTGACAATTTGTTCCATTACATGCTAATGTTCTCAGGTCGGCGATGAGACACAGCAGCACGTGACTGTACTCAACATGTGAGTTAAATGTCAGTGGGACAGATGGTTGCTGTACGTCAGCACACGACGCATACGTTTCTCAGGAGAACAGCGATTCGATACATATCGAGATGTCGCAAAATGACCCGAACAAAATCCCAAGTTTCAAAACGGCCATGAGAGTTACACTAGGATTTATACCGGGAGGAAATGGCGTTCACCTGAGGTGACGCCACCTGTCAGCCGGGACGGCCGGAGTTATACGGTGCGTTTCTGCACTGAACTGGACACAGCCCCATTCATGCCATGAGTCAGTCTTGTTTTCTTCTGTTTGTCCCTCACTGTGACTCATCAATGTCAACTCCGTGTTCTGTCCCCGAAAAGGGGGTCAGTTTTTACGCTTTACTGACTTCCTCACACAATGCGGCACAATGCGGGCAAGACAATAATGCAATGATATCACCGTATGAACTTTGCTCTCCGTCCTTTAACAACGTTGTCTAATCCGTTAGCTGTCATCTAATGTTAAGTCCAAAGGATGACCCCTGCGCCCTGCAGCCAACGTGTCCGCTTTAGCACTTCATTAAGGCCGCGCTCCTCCACTGTACAAGCAATTGTCTTCCTCCAACAAAAAAGAGACGCAATGTGTCAGCTGGAGGTAAATTTATCAAAGGAGCGCAGCACAATGGGCAGAGCAGTCCGAATTATGAAACTGGCCTGTAAAGGGCGTCCCGGTGAGCCATATTGTAAGGTTTGTTGATGGTCCAGTTTCCTCCGAGGGATGTGAGGAGCCGATTTAGGTGGAGATAACGGCAGGGGTATAAATGAGAGCGCGTAGTGGCATGAGTGTTCATGTGCAATAGGTGTGTATAGTCAATATGTGTGCGTTTTTGTCTTGTGTGTCAGGGAAAGAGTGTGTTTTGGGGAGCGGGGGGTCAGAGGGGGCCAGCGGTTTGCTTTGCGTGTCCGCGACATGCTGAGGCACACAGACAATCCACGGAGCTCTCGAACAATTGCAATCGCCATGAACTGATGTGACATGTGTATTTGTCCCAGGCCTTTCCGTTAGAGGAGCCCTACTGTAGATGTGAAAGGAAGAATAGCGGGCCACTCGGGGAGAGAGGGAGGGGAACAGGGACACAGGGTTCATGAGGGGATAAGATAGATAGAAGGTTTCGGGCATGCTAAAGGCCAGCAGACCAGGGAAGAGCAAAAACGTGTGTGCAGAGAGACACTCATGTGCAACACACCATGCAGGGAGAAGATATGCACTTGGTAAAGAAACTAAAGGATACTGGTGTGCATCCCGTTTAAGACAACGCCCCTCTTAATTGCACCTCGATTCATTATGTTGCCTTTCCTTTCGGTTAACTGGAAGTGTGTGTTTCGCAAATTGAATAAAACGCTGACTATACACAAGGACTACTAGACCCACTACACCCAAAATTATCTTACAATTACAGCCTGCAACACACGCCTGGTTTAACTTGCTATTCTACTGGCATGTCATCCACTCATTTATACTTAGCTCCTAATTTCAAATTAGGTCCTTCTCTACGTCAACATGGGGAGCAATTTTAAATTGCCAATTCCTCTGGTGTGTGACTAGTCGCCATTAAGCTTGTGCAGTGTAACTGCAGAGGAAATGGGCCGACGGTACATCAGACCCTTCTGTCTGGACCATATTTACATCCTATCTCAGTTATTGGATGCACAATTCCTCCACACATCCCTTCGCTTTTATCAGATATGCACACACACACACACACACACACACACACACACACACACACACACAAGGCAGACTATGATTATAATTTCATAGGCTGAAGTGTATCAGCCACTAGGGCAATTTTCTGCCATTTAAATGTGAATTTATGTCTCATGTAAATGAGTGAGGAGTCGATTCGGGCCTATCGGAGAACTGGCTTTTCCTTCCACGCATTCGGGTTTCAAGCCTCTGGTCATTTCAAGGGCTTCATTCATCACCTGGATGATGACAGCAGCACATTCAGGGGTACTGAATGAGGCCTCAGCATTTTGTCACCTTCTCCCCTGACCTAAAAAAAATAAAAAATAAATTGGAAACATAATCATCCAATATTAAACATTGCAGCAAAGCTCATCTGGTAAATTAGCAAAATATTACACCGGGGCATTTTGTTGCCAAAAGAATTTTAACATCATCTAAACAGCCGGATATCGGCCCTCAAATTCCCTGGCAGTTTCAGCAACGTTGTATTTAAGGTTTGATCACTAATCTTGAAGCAACAACCCCGGACAAAACACTCTAATTGGGCCATGTTTTGCAGTGTCAGTTATTGGCTGGTTTATTGGCCACATCACCACATAGCATGCAGTAATAGGTGACCTTTTCAAAGAGCATTCCATGACAACCGAGGCACCATGTTGCCAGCAACCTCCATCAGATGGCAGGATTTGCTGCTTGTTTCAAATGGAAAGAAAAACAAAATCTTTCGCTGGTCTCAGTGGTCCTCCATGCAGTAATGGCAGTCTTGCGTCATAAATACAATATATCCTGATTACAACGAAACAACCGCTTCCACTCTTAGCCGAGATGGAGAAAGGGTTTTAGGGTTCTAGTTGTGGGGATGCGTGCGGTAGATAATTCACAAATTAATTTTTGTCTCTCTTCGCCTGGAGCGGGTTAATCCTTTTTGTAAAAAAACAAAAACAAAAACACACACAAACACATATACAAACACGAGTCGAAAAGTTTCCTAGAAAGTCTTCTGAGTCAATGTCTGAGGCAGTGAAGCTATATCTGAAGGAGGGGACCATGGCCATGTGCTACTACTGCTACTTATCATATGCACTCGCCTGAGCCTACACTTCCAATACAGAACACATGCTGTGTGTAGCTCTCAGCCAACCCCCCCTTCATCGCTTACCCAAAAGTCAACGCTTGCTCCCTCATTTGGTTATTGCCTTCACCATACAGTAATACTTTCTCATAGCATAGTACTTATTTTATATATTTGAATTTCTAAAATACAGGGTACAAGTACAGTACATGACATTTTATGGCATTTAGCATAATAGCCACGTGTAAGGATGGAGGAAATGGGGAGCTGCACAAGGGTGACAAGCAGAGATGCAAAGCAGCACCAGCTACTTGCAGGGGACCAAGATGTCAGGTGGACACGTGCATCTGAAACGAGGCTGATCCAGTACCGTAGTAGTTACAGAGCGGGTAAGACCTGCTGAAAATACAGTGCAACTGTAGCTGGGACTATCTGTGAGCATACGGTTGCCATTGTGACGCAAATTCTATGGGGACCTGCTGATCCCCTCCCTTATAAATTATATATTTCTCTTAAGAGGAAGGAGGGAGCCAGGAACACAATCAAACCGCAGGCATTACCGCAAATAAGAATCTACCTTTGGCCAAATCAAGACATTGCAAGGTATATTGAGTGGCACCACGTCATATAGAAAGAGGTGCCACAGCGCTTATGGGAGAAATGTGTCACACGAGACGCGGAACAGGGTGTAGGCACTACATTTTTGAGGAAAATAGGGCGCGGGACGACCGGGTCCACGTAGGTAAAGTGCTGTGTAATTCCATCCTGGAGAAGGGACTTGAGGGACCTGCAAGAAAGCGATGTGGCTCGCCATGCATTCTTGATTGATGGTCTCCGTCTGTGCAGTCGCTGACTGAGCAACATGTAACATCTTATTCGCACACATTTAAGTGGGCATGCACACGTTCTACAGAGCACTCACTGTAATGCATGTGCACCACACAGAACCTTCCTGAAGGCGATGCACACTGACTAGACAATATCGCGTATCACAACACCACACATATTCAGTATGGGTCGCCCCCCCCCCCACGCACACACACACCATCCTTCCCTCTGTCACATCTGTTGTCTGGTGCCAAGGCATGTCTAGTCTGGCTGTTTGCCAGTCTGGGCTGGTCGCCACCATGGCCCAAGCAGCCTATCAGGCAGGCCTAGCTTAATGCTGACACATCGCTAACAGCAGCCAGGGAGCGGAGACCTCGGGGAGATGCTGAAACATCAGCCCAGCACCATTTGGAATACCCTCGCTCAGCCATAGTTAAAAAAAATTCCAAGAAAAATTTAAATTCAACATTTATTAGGAAGATGTGTTTTAAGGGTTGAATAATTCATATTTTAAAAGACACATGTGGCGGCAATGTGTAATGGCAGAAATGGAATTGTATGAACACCAATATCAAGTGCTGAAATAACAGGCTAACGTACTGACAGGCCAGCGTCTTACATTTGATACCAGATCAATGTAGCGTGGTATTAATGGTGTAGCGTACTAAAACCTTAAGGGCGCTGGCTTCAAGAGAAGATCTGCCTACGTCTTTGAAGTGAATGCAGTTTGAAGGATCTGATAATTGGATTTGGCACCAAATTGAGGCACTGAAGCGATGAAAAGGTATTGAAAGTTTCAAATTGTTCCGCTCTTACATTATGAATCACTTTCTTCTTATTTACGGGGCAATCAACGGATCATTTTTATATATGCAACGCACGTGGCATGCACAGGTGCATAACAAAAACCTGCTCGATCATATAATAAAAATGCGCTTACAATCAAATAATTGATGAACTAGTATTGGTGTATTCAAAAACACAAATTAAGATCCCCCTGCGTAAATTAGATAAGGTTATGTGTCTAATGTTAACTGCACCATTGTGCTTACCAAGTCATGCAAATGAGATTGGCAGAAGCGAGCATGTGCCATTGATAAGCACATGTATAACGAGGAGAGCCACTGATTGATGATGCAAACCTTCTCCCTATTGCCTTGTGTGTGACCTCTGACTTCCCACCCCTCCAGGGGTTAAACTTATTACCCTTTGACTCCTGTGACCTCCGGTGTGAAAGGAAGGAGATTGAAGGATGACCACAGCTTTGGTCCTATTGGCCGCTCCCTGACCAAGCTGTGGCCAGAGGGCTGACCATCCAAACCCTGGAGGGAGGTGACCCTCGCCCCGCCACACGCACTGTGGATAATACTATTAACGGGTCAATACAGGCCTAACACGGGGGGAGAGGGAGAGAGCACCGTTTTAACCGTAAGGAGGAGTGGAGGAACAGGGTTTAGGTGAGAGATTGTTGGAGGAGCAGATTTGTAGCATGTATTTTGCATCCGGTCTGTCGGCTCCGTTTGAACAAATGCCCCCCCCCCCATTTGGTTTGCAAAGGACTTGGACCAAAGTCATCGATAGCAGTGACACCACACGATCAGCTTTAATGAAAAATAAACACCGAAAGCGATTATTAGGTGGTGTGTGGCCATACGTAGACCGTGCAGTTGGTGGTGTATTGTGAATGAAAATAACAGTGAAACGGTTGAAAAGACATCTTGATCTTTCTTTAAAAAAAAGAAAGAAAAGAAAAACAAACTTAAAAGCATCTGGTAGCCTAAACCAAAGCAAATAATAGCTTAGTCATCCTAGCAACATTCCCAGTCAGACATTACATTAAAGCTCTGTGTGTCATACAAGGCTGAGATAGCGGAAAGTGAACAGGAAATACTGCATGCAGCTATGAATTATGTAGAAGTAATGAAACGCACCTGCTGACTATGTTAGCGGCTGACCCCATGGTGTGTCCGGTGTAAAGTCCGTTGCGTGAGTAAGAGGGTGTATCAGTTGGCCAGCAGGACAGCACGCCGCGTGGGCTCCCTCCCTCTCTCTCTCGCGCGCGCTCTCTCGCTCTCTCTCGCGCGCGCGCACGCACACATACACGGCACGTTTGGCATAACGCGCTTCTGGTACTTGGATCACGGCGCGTTCGTCTCTCGCCTCTTGTCCAACAAAACAGCTCAGTCCAGCGTTGCTTTTTGACACTTTGACGGCTGCCTATCGCGTGAGCGAAACGCGGATCTACCTCGTGCAAAACATTGTGAGCAATTTAACAAGTAAGCGCCACGTCTCCAACGCAGCTAGCTCGCCGAGGTTTTGTGTCCTTAGACGTTCTGCAATGTAAACACCCTTACCCATCCCCACAACAACTCGCACTGTCCCGCTCCATCTCTCGTCTCAACGAAATAAAAACAAAACATTTAAATTTTGCTCAAATTTAAAAAAAACAAACAAACAACAGCAACCAACCCCGTGTTGTTAGTATAGTAAATAAATATCACACCATGTAAATCCCACTGGAATTAATTGAATTACATTTCTCCGTGCAAATATCATGGGTATGCAAACACAGGTTGTAGTCGAGGCATATATAATGTGCTTTGTCTCTCTCCACCCAGAGGAGACTTCAGCACTAGTAAAACGTAATAAAGTGCAGGACTCCATAAAGCAGCAAGTGGCTAAACGTATCAACCCCGCACAATTTTGTTTTGAAAAAGGCATTATTACTGGAAATCAAAGAAACTGACGCTGTAGCCACATGTAGCACATCAGAGCCATTCAACTAAAGTTAAGAACTGCGGCTGAGGCAGAGCACGTAAACAAAACAAAAAATAAATCACACTCTCACCAACAATTGCCCAGAAAACACACTTCAAATCACACATACACATAGGCAGTCGTTAGCATGGAGGGCTACTGAATTCCTCCGACTCACGAGGAGAGGGAGCCACTAACGAGCGTGGTGAATAGGAGACGGACATCCAAAGGCAGGGGGGGGTACAAAAAAAGGACAAAGTGAGAGATGAAAACGGAGAAAGAAAGATGAGTGCAGTACCTTCCAAAGCATCCATGGGAGCAGAGAGAGCGAGAGGGGTGGGACACCTGCAGAACCTCGCACAGTCTATCCACAGCTCTTCAGCGACTGCTGTCTTACGGAGGAGAGTGTGTGTGTGTGTGTGTGTGTGTGTGTGTGTGTGTGTGTGTGTGTGTGTGTGTGTGCTGAAGCAAGGATCCTCCCCCTCCTTCTTAGGACAGTGCCTCCCTAACAGGATGAAGGAGTAGGTGGGGCCACCGCAGTAAGGCAACACGCGCGCGCGTAACGCGCGCACGCACACACACACACACCTACATCGCCATGGCCGTCATATCCTCAAATCTTCTACTCTTTACAGCCTCCACAATTCCATCTTCTGTCTTTCTCCGAGACTTTGCTCCATCTCACTCTCCCATACTTGTTCAAATCCCCCTTGTCTAGCTGCTCCCTCTGGATCGCGGTCTATCCTCTAACTGTCCCGCTACCCCTTTCTTCCCACCCCAGCCTATCCCTTGCCCCCGTCCCCTCCTCTTTAACTGTATGGTGATATTAACATGGTCTCATTAATCTGGAGAGGAGACAGACATATGCCGTTTGGGGCTGGTGGTCCACAACCTGCTGGACTCCTGTGTGTGTGTGTGTGTGTGTGTGTGTGTGTGTGTGTGTGTGTGTGTGTGTGTGTGTGTGTGCGTGTGTGTGTGTGTGTGTGTGCTCGCCCGGCCCGTCTTTAATACTACAGCTTGGATTACGTGGGACAGTCAGAAAGCATGGTGGGTTTGTGGGATGAAAGAGGAAAGATGGTACCATTATCAACAGTTGCACGGTCGTATTTTCAACAATTTACAGTTCTTCCGCTGGGTCTCTGCACCACCACCACCACCCCTCCTCTGGCCACCAAGCACAAATCCCATCTGAGTCGCCATCCTTACATAAATCATTCCCTTATTCCATTGGCCACACGTTACACTGAAAGTATTGATCCATCCACCACCTTCTGCTTCAGCCTTGATTGCTAAGAAACCCTTCTCAACAGTGACAAACAGGAAGTGCAAAACAAGCTACGGGTATGTTTCGATTGACAACGATGGTGGACTCCGAAGCTTTGCTCACAACACTTCTGAGAAAAGGATCTATGCCTTGCCATACACACACACACACACACACACACACACACACACACACACACACACACACACACACAATGGATGCTCTAAGGCACAAATCATAAAATGTCAGTTGCTAAAAAAAACCCCATCATAATCAAATGTGAGTCTCCATGCAAGGCTGTGTTAGTATGACATAGCAAAAAATTCTAGCCATAACTTCCGGAGAGGGGAGAAAAAAATAAATGGAGATTATCAGGAGTCAACGTCTCCCTATTGGTCTAGGCTGGTAAAACGGCATCTTAAATTCTCCTGGATTTTGTCAGGATGAAGAGAAACTAAAACATCCTCTTACCAATTACACTATGCTTCTGCTTTTGGCGTTTTGTTCAAAAAAGGAAACAATTATTTACTAATACATGGCGGAAAATAATTTTTTTCCCCAACAAATTATAAGAGCGACCAAAACCCCCGACAGGGTCGTGTCTAAACGGACATTTTTACCTGTCCCTTTCTAAATGAAAACAGAGCTGAAGAAGAGCACCCACAGCTGTTTCCATGACAGCGCAGCTGAGGATGCACTTTGAACTCTGACCTTGTACCTCAGCGTATGCGCTCTGAAGCGTTGACCAAGCCCAGGGTCAATCAAACAGAAGGTCATGAGGTCAAATGGTAATGACCCCTCTCTGGTTACGCAACAAAGCCCCACCAACTCCAGGCAAGGAACATCTAAACATCATCTATCCTGATCAACACAACGCAGCGTCCTGAAACAGAAAGTCTGTACGGGGCAAGGTTACCGGAGAGCCTGCGAGAGACTGGGAGGCCTTATATAAAAATAAAAATCAAATAGGCAAACGATATAGACAAGTAAAGACGGGACACCACCACTCGCCAATCTGACAAGCTCTCGTCCCATTTTTTGGAGGGAAATATTGACTTTATTGAACCATTTGATAGCAATTTGAAAAATTAATCTCCCATAACAAGCCAAGTGTAGATATTAAATAGCCTTCGCTAATTTACGATACGTGTTTGTGGCAGCGGATTGTCAAAAAATGGCCGCCAACAAGCTACTGGCTGGTGTCCCGCGATGCGTGGCAAAATGTGACGTAGCTTCCGTCTACTAGGTGTGTCCCGCACTCTCTCTCTTCCCCAAACAGCATGTGTCTAAACAACAGTCTCGGTGTTTGGGAGGCAGCGAGTACCATGAAATTCAGTATGGCACGTCCCAAGATACATGGGCGTGGACATGGGAGTGTGGCGGTGATGAGTCAGCAGAAAATGGATAAGCGTTCAAGAACGGATATGGGCATGGGACACACAGGTCAAAGACACCGGTGTTATCTTTCATGTGAAAACAGTTTAACAAATGACACATGGGGTTAAAATAAGGCACGGAGGATAAAAAGGACAAGGGGGATGCCCCATGAGAAAGGATGAAGTAGTCTTGGAGTAGGGAAATCAGGTTAGCAGAGAGGGAGAGAAGACATAAAAGGGCGGGGGTATCAGGGTGTGTGTGTGTGTTTGTACAGGGGGGATTGATCAGAGGGGTGCCAGACACAAAGAGGCCAGGCCATGGCCGGTGGCACGCGATGGGCAGATTAACCAGCGTTTCCTCCCCTAACTGAAGCATTAGGACACCTGACTGAGTCCCGCCAATGGCAGCTAGCCAAAGAGGGAGGGAGCTAGCCGGGGCTCTTCAGCAACACAAAGAGGGGTGGGGTGGGGTGAGGGAGAGGGAAAAAAGGGGGGGTACATGGAATGAGGAGGGGGGCTCGAAGCCTCACCCCTCACCATCTGCTGCCCGGGCTAAGTGAGGACAAGGGTTGGGCCAGAGAGTGGGGTGGAGAGGTGTGAGTGGATGTGCATGCACAAAACCCACGTGCATATATGTGTGTGCATGCGCATGTATGTGTGTCACTGGGTGGGTGAGTGGAATGGCAGATGGACAGGGCACACTACTGGCACTGGCGCTTTGAAGCAAGTCAGCCCACATTAAGAAATAACCCCCCCCCACCCCACCCCACACACACACCTTCCAAAATCCTGCCACCTAATCCAGTGCCAGCCAATTCTTTATGTTGTGGTTGGTTTGATTAAGACATCCATAATTAGAGACATTAGGAGCTTGTTGAGAGGGGTGTGTGTGTGAGCTGCTTATCCATACGGCTGTTAACTGTAGTCAAAGCCAAGCAAAGATGTAGCCCCTTATATCTAACACCGCATACAATTTTACCATTAGCATCCTGATCACTTTTCAAAATGGGGTTGTGTGTATTCATACCCCCCCCCCGACCCATTGTTACGCGAGGTTGGGAGCACCCCCTCAAAAAAAATTCCCCCAACCAAATTATACTCATTAACATCCTTTTGTTAAACATGATTCCCCCTCTGCTATGGGTGTTTGTGTGCTTGTTTTCAGTGTGTTGTGTGTTTTTCCTGTGAAAAGGGGGTCAGAGCAGCAGACCGTTCAGTCTTGCTGAGCAGTAATCTGAAAATGCCTGTAATCCTCCACACACAGCCCTTCTGGACACTGGCGTAGTGCAGAGAGGCGCAGCTACTCTTGTCTCCGTTAGAGGCCATGTGTCTGAATGAGCTTGACACGCAACCAGAGCCTTACAGCTGCCAAAGCTGCCCCAGCCACTCATTTGCCATAACCGCCATCTCTCCCACACCCTTACAACCAGCGGTTTTGTTGTGGGCAAATGCACCTGAACGCACTTCACCCACCTTTTTTTTTTTAATTTGCAGATTCTTGTTTATCCGCCTCTTTTCATGCTGGCAAATTGACATGGTACACAAACGGTATCAAACTGATTTGAAAATTCTCAAAATTGGTAGTCGCTTGCCTAATGACAATCACTGCTTAAGATCAGTTTCAGCCATCATTTTATTCACCACCACATCACAGCAAGACTGCAGGCCGGTGGCCAGGCTTTAACAGAGTTGGCTATAGTGACACATGATATCAAAATGATTAACATGTACAACTGAATTTACATGAGTACAACTACTGCGGACAAACTAAAACCAGTGTGACGTCACATATATCCTACTGTGTCAGAGCGCGAGCAACACACGCGCGCGCACACAGCTTGGGGGGGGGGGGCAAAAAATAAACAATTATGAGTTTTACTTTGCGCCGCCTTCACCAATAAAAACAATTCTAGTTCAGATTTAACCACATTTTCGCTTGGTAACTTCAGTCGCGTTTTTCCATGGGATTTCTGTAACGACGAAGTGGCACTGAAGTTTCTGAAAAACAAAACAAAAGAAAATATGGCACATATACAACCTTTAATTCAACTCCCTCATTCGCATAACTATTCTTCAGTCTCCCCTCAGGAGGATTTTACTACCACCACCAACAACACTTACCTTGGTGACGGTTTGAGAAATGCACCGTTTTGCGACAGTGGAGTCGCTTTTCTTGCACAAGGTGCGTCCCAGTTGGACGTCTAGGATGTAGTTAATTCCCGCAACTACCTATACACGCACGCACACACAAACAAACAAAAAGAGGTGCACGGCTCTAACAAGACGTTCTCCCGTATTTCGTCCATGCGCTTACATTTCAACTGGAGGACCCCTCTGGAAGGGTTTACCTGAGTTTTGGCTGACGTGATGTTGAGAAGCTTGTACGTAAACTCGTCCTGGACGTTGTCTCGGTTGAATTCACGGAGGGCGAACAACGCTTCCCTCCGCACGTCGGTCCTGTTCGGTGGGACGGCGTGCGGCTCACCGGTCATTACAGCTTGACCGGAGGCGACAAAGCACAAGCAAAAGCCAATGAACAGGACCATGGTTGGAGGACTCCCCAGAAAAATGCACCAACAGAGGCTTATATATACCAATACGCTACTCACTCACACACACACCTGCATGTGCTTCGCTGATCCGCGCACCTGTGCGACGCAGCGCGTGCCAAATAAAGTGAAACCTAATTTACGTGGCGATGAGGAAACATATGCCCAAATCACATTTCATAAATTTAAGATGAAGTAACCCGTTAACCAAAAAAGGAAAAATAGGCAAAAATACAAATCAAAACGAAAAAACATTTTTTTGATGTTAAAATGAAACATGACAGAAGTGAAATTGTGCCTTTAATCAAACCATTTTTTATTCAAAAATGGCAAAATATAAACAGCACAGCACTTTTACATTTGTTCTTTGCACACGAGCCACTTCTAGTGTTAAACAAGTGTTTAAAAACATGGCAACATGTGAACAAACAATCATTACTGAAACGGGGGGGGGGGGTTGGGGGGGTTATATTAAAAAAAATCAACATTCCCCAAAATGTCCTACAGTCCTACTTAAATTGGTAACAGTTCAAAACAACATGACCATCTATTTCTAAGACTCCCGAATGCACATGAGGGAGAGAGCGAGAGAAAGGCTCAAACTTTGCCACAACAGAGGAAATACCTCTCGTTTATTTGGAAACAACTGACACGATACATCAAAAAGCACTTCACTATGGCAGCGCCGTAAGAGCAAAAACACTTGACATACACCTCAAAAACAAAATGATCCCTTTAACAATGAAGGAATGTAGGGCTAACTTTTTTTTAATTTTTTTTTTCATACATAGCTGGAAATACGGGTGAAAAACCAAAGAGACAGGTGGAAAAAAACATCAGACATCCCATGCAGGCATAAGCAGGTAAGCATCTGGACTACTGTAGTACCTAGCTTACACATCAACTGTTAGCATCACCTATGGACAGACAGGGCCTCACAGACACGGCATGGATCTTGCTCCGCGGACCGGGTTACTTGGCGGTGGTCTTCAAAAGCCATTAAATGTAGCACGGGTCCTGGACTGATAACCCGTGTGTTTTGGCACCAAATGGTTGTGGGTCCTTGCACTACAATTCAAAACAGCACTTGGGCCTAACAGGTTGTGATTAAAGTGAAATGTGGCGATATGTTTGTTAAAGGTTCCAGGAAATGAAAAGTCTCTGTTCAATCCTGTGAATTAATTCACATCTATTTAACACTATAATCTAGAGATTAAAAATATAAACACAAAATTAAAGAATATAAGAAAAACTTCTTTCCCTTCCTAATGAATACAATTTTTTTTTAGTTATGTCATCCTGCACTTACAAAACAAAAATGTCCCAACGAACTGGGAGTGAGAGAAGACAAGTGACCTTCTACCGTTAAACTCAAAGTGGAAAGTAGCATGTTTATATCCACATTCTTCTAAAAATGCCAGGCCATTACTGCTTGTTAGTCAAATCAGACATGGAGTATGGTTCCAGGACAAAATCCCATCCGACCATTCATTCAAATATTCGTACATCAAATTGTAGACTTCTGCGGTGCTCTACGTGCCATTTCAGGGGACCTTTGAAAGGCAATGTATCATTGCCTTTACAAAATGACATGATCCATAACATTAAGCTTTTGAAAAGAACTACAAAATATTGCTCTATTAGAATACTTTATACGAGTCTAGAGCAACAATTTGTCAGTGCATTCCAGGTAAGATTTGTTATCCTAACAGGGCACGTTGTACCAGAGGTGCCAATGGCAAATCTTTCGGGATTTAAGAACTGAATATCATCTTGTCCAGTCAGCCAATTTCAGGTATATATATATAATCCAGTGAATCAAGTAAATTCTTTGAGACAGTACAAGCCTCTTTCATGCCATAAGCAATCATCAGCTGTCAATACGTTTATTGACAGCTGATGATTGCTTATGGCATGAAATAAAATGTATTGACAGCCGATGATTGCTTATGGCATGAAACAGGCTTGTACTGTCTCATAAAGAATTTACTTGACTCACTGGCACTTTCCCTACCATTGAGTGTTTCTTTTAACAAAGTTTTGTATATATATATATATATATATATATCCATTATCCAAACCGCTTATCCTGCTTAGGGTCGCAGGGATGCTGGAGCCTATCCCAGAAGTCATTTGGCGGCAGGCGGGGAGACACCCTGGACAGGCCGCCAGTCCATCACAGGGACGACACATTCACACCTAGGGACAATTTTTAGCATGGCTAATTCACCTGACCTACATGACTTTGGCGGCAAGGTGGCGCAGTGGTTAACACGGTTGCCTCACAGCAAGAAGGTCCTGGGTTCGAATCCCGGGATTGTCTAACCTTGGGGGTCATCCCAGGTCATCCTCTGTGTGGCGTTTGTATGTTCTCCCCGTGTCTGTGTGAGTTTCCTCCGGGTGCTCCGGTTTCCTCCCACAGTCCAAAGACACACACACACACACACACACACACATACACTACCGTTCAAAAGTTTGGGATCACCCAAACAATTTTGTGTTTTCCATGAAAAGTCACACTTATTCACCACCATATGTTGTGAAATGAATAGAAAATAGAGTCAAGACATTGACAAGGTTAGAAATAATGATTTGTATTTGAAATAAGATTTTTTTTACATCAAACTTTGCTTTCGTCAAAGAATCCTCCATTTGCAGCAATTACAGCATTGCAGACCTTTGGCATTCTAGCTGTTAATTTGTTGAGGTAATCTGGAGAAATTGCACCCCACGCTTCCAGAAGCAGCTCCCACAAGTTGGATTGGTTGGATGGGCACTTCTTTGAGCAGATTGAGTTTCTGGAGCATCACATTTGTGGGGTCAATTAAACGCTCAAAATGGCCAGAAAAAGAGAACTTTCATCTGAAACTCGACAGTCTATTCTTGTTCTTAGAAATGAAGGCTATTCCATGCGAGAAATTGCTAAGAAATTGAAGATTTCCTACACCGGTGTGTACTACTCCCTTCAGAGGACAGCACAAACAGGCTCTAACCAGAGTAGAAAAAGAAGTGGGAGGCCGCGTTGCACAACTGAGCAAGAAGATAAGTACATTAGAGTCTCTAGTTTGAGAAACAGACGCCTCACAGGTCCCCAACTGGCATCTTCATTAAATAGTACCTGTTAGAGCCTGTTTGTGCTGTCCTCTGAAGGGAGTAGTACACACCGGTGTAGGAAATCTTCAATTTCTTAGCAATTTCTCGCATGGAATAGCCTTCATTTCTAAGAATAAGAATAGACTGTCGAGTTTCAGATGAAAGTTCTCTTTTTCTGGCCATTTTGAGCGTTTAATTGACCCCACAAATGTGATGCTCCAGAAACTCAATCTGCTCAAAAAAGTGCCCATCCAACCAATCCAACTTGTGGGAGCTGCTTCTGGAAGCGTGGGGTGCAATTTCTCCAGATTACCTCAACAAATTAACAGCTAGAATGCCAAAGGTCTGCAATGCTGTAATTGCTGCAAATGGAGGATTCTTTGACGAAAGCAAAGTTTGATGTAAAAAAAATCTTATTTCAAATACAAATCATTATTTCTAACCTTGTCAATGTCTTGACTCTATTTTCTATTCATTTCACAACATATGGTGGTGAATAAGTGTGACTTTTCATGGAAAACACAAAATTGTTTGGGTGATCCCAAACTTTTGAACGGTAGTGTATATATATATATATATATATATATATATATATATATATATATATATATATATATATAAGCCCAGGGTGGTGTAGCATCTCAGTTTTCCTGCAGCCTCTATGCTTCAAAACTATACCTGCCAAGGTCGAGGTCTGAAATTAACTGGGGAGCCGAGGAATATTCCAAACTCAAAAACACATACCATTTTAAAATTAACCTACTGGATTACTTGTACGCCAGCTTTATTAATTTTATTTTTTTTTAAAATCCTTCAATCCAAAATGGGGTTTCAAGTGTGATTCCCTGCTTTGTATTTACTATGCTTAATTTGACTCATAGAAATTATATACTGTTGACAAGAGAACCCTTGAAAAAGATCAAAAATGCATCTGTGAGCAAAGTCAGCAACAGAATTCAGGCCGTCCAGTGATTCAAATTTAAAGACAACTTCTTATCCTATGTAGCATCCTAATCTGCTTTCTAGAACTCACTCCTTGTCAAAAAAAAGTGTTTGACATTGAATGGTATTTACATGTTTTGTTGCTGTAAAACCCCTTGAGGCAAAATTTGTGATATTGGGCTACAAATTTGTGATATTGGGCTACACAAATAAAACTGACTTGACTTGACTTTAATGAACAACTGGTTCAAACAACTGGTGAAAAGATTGCAAATAACAATTTAACCCAATTTAAACAAACAATAACCAAATAACCAAACAATATAACTCAATTTAACCAAACAATAACCAAATAACCAAACAATGTAACCCAATTTCCCCCTGGGGATGAATAAAATATTCTGATTCCAAAAAAATAAAAAATTTAAAAAAAATGGGCGATTAACAAAGTAAGGACATCGCAGAAGCATGACGGAGGAAGAGCAAAAACGGGAGCATGGTGACAAGACACGGGATCCAGGCTGGCACTGCCCTGTATAAAGAAAGGTACGGGAAAGTCTGGTGTGTACATACGACTGCTTCTGTGGTCCAGTATGTGTATTGGAGCCTCTATGTGATCCTAAAGGTTTCCACACTCCGGAGAAAAGAGAGATTCCAGAGCCAAGCCTTCTTCGCTCATAACGTCTTTCTCTGGCTTGGGCTTTTTAAAGAGGGATGGAAGATTCCGGATATGAACCTCCTTTCTGAACTGCTGGCACAGGGCTTTCTGTGGGCCAAGAAGAGACACAAGATATTAACATATCTGTAATGAGATACTGTAAAAACAAAATACATTTCATCACGGAGGAAGTTTTACCAAAGTTTGTAGCCCTGTTAAATTTCCGAACAATTTCTTCACCTAACACAGAACATTTACAACATGGCCCAAATCATTTCTGTGCCATGAGTCACACTGCCACACTAGTGCGTTCAGATGCAGCGCGTAGTGGTGATATTAGAGAAACACTGCCCTCCAGCGATAAAACTTGGCATTACCCCCACAGCTCCAGCAACGAGTTTCTTAAACTGGTCCTTTTTCTTCTTATCGCTGACTTTCTGGGCATTGGGGTTGGGGTCCATCAACCTGTGATCATACTGTTCCAGAGCTTCCATATTGATGTCAGGGATCTGGTTCATCACATTTCTCAGTTCCATGTAGCGCGGCCGCTAGAAAACAAACACACACACACACAAAGGGAGTGAGGTCGGGATGTTTAACAGCTGCAAAGTGCAAGACTGTTTCCCAAGTCCTGTAGATAGCACTTTGAATTTTTTTGGATTGTATTTAACTCAAATAACTTCCGCGTAAGTAGATTGTTACTGCTCTGTCCTACTTGCCAGGGAAAAGGGTATGATAAGGTATTGAGGAAAAAGGTAGACGGGACCAGACAAAGAAAAACAATAATAATTGAACAAATCATAAAAGAATGAGTTTTTCCAGACTCACCAAGTTATCGTAGATGAGCATGGCCAGCTGTGTGAGTGTGTTGTTGCAGAACTCGTGCTGCCCATGCATCTGCAGGCCCTTCAGAACACTGGTGTAGAACCACACCACTGCCTCAGAGAGAAGGCTACAGCTTACAACCTGAAAACAAAGACAAAAAGCAAATGAAAACTAAGCTTATGAGGTAACTCACTGAAACCATCATATAGAAAAATGTGTTTTTAAAAAATGACCCTTTAACTTTATTCACAAAAAAAAAAAAGACTTCAAACTGAGGTGTGTTACCTGTCGCAGCAGGGTCCAGCAGACCATGGAAGCAGTGCGGTGACAGATGCTAGCGTCCTTCCATGACAGCGAGGTGAAGGAGAAGGTCAACAGATTCATGTAGATGTCCTGGCGCAACAAAATAACCAATCAGAAAAAAGGAAACACAAACAAAAAGAAACTTGGAATCCAAAAACATGCGAAACATCTGTATATATTGTAGGGCTGATCACTAATAACTCTTTTGGTAATCAAGTAACCTGTAGATTATTACGATTATGAGTTAACTGGATAGGGAAAAAAAGTATGTTTAAGCATTTTATTCAAGAGCAACAATGTAAGATTCATTGGCCTACAGATTACATTCTGGTCCCTCCTGTAGCCCAATGTAATGTAATAGCTCCCCTCTTTGCGTTATGCTTTTTTATATCCGGTCCATGTTCTTGTATTGTCCTGTTCCATTAGCTCTCTTACGGTGACCTTCAGTGAACAGAAAGGCGCCACTCAAATCAACTTGGACAAAGGATGCTTTCTGTTGAGGTGCTGCAACATGGACATTATGCCGTTGCGGTAGGCAAGTTTAGCTTTGCATGCTTGCAGACCACTTCTTCTTTGCATTTTAGTGGAAAATGGTTCCAAACTTCGGGCATTTTCTTTTATTTCTTGGCTCCTGCCTCTTTTTGTTCATCATTACTGACTACATCAAGGTTTTTTTTTTATTAAGTTAAAACTTATTCATTTACTGGTGACAGCCATAATATATTGTCTTTTATGGAAGCTGTGTAATGTGTCTGAGACTGACCTCGTGTTTCGCCAGGCATTTTCCCAGCTCGGTTAGCTCATCTGTTGGCTGTGTAGCGGAGACTGTCTGAGGCAAGTCTGTGATCATTTCTTCATCTAGAGGAACACATTTTCACACATTAATTAAACACTCATCATCATAATCACCAGGAAATGTAAACATACTCTTTAGAAACAAAATGATACCAACAATATTAGATTCAAAATCTGTCCCTTGAAACTGTCTTGATGCATGCTTAATAATCCAGGTAAGGTAATCCTCGAAAGTTGAATCAGTTCATCTGACCACAACGTTTATTGGGAGAAATAAATGTAATAAACGTTGTGTCCAGATGAACTGATTCAACTTTCTGGGTTGTCCCTTGAAACTTACCATCTCCTTCTTCCTTGTTCCCTGCTGGTTCAGGCACTTTGCGGGAAATGCAGCTCGCAGCTAAAAAGGGAAGACAGCAATATTAGGGTCTTTTGAAAACTCAATGTCTAGGCTCCCAAGAGGTCTTAGTACAATAAAGGCTGATCAGGAGGTCAACTGGTATGTTCTTGAAATGCCACATTTCCTACCCTTTAAAGTTTTCAATACATTGATAATACAGTAATGGCTAAATATCACTCATAGCTCAGTGTCTTTGGGGAATTATTGTTGTCCCTCTGTGCACAGACAGGTAAACTGTTTTAGAGGAGAGAGATGGCAGGTATCCTGCACTTCTATTTTAATAGAAAAGGAGGAGGAAAAAGGTGCCATTTAAAATGTGCACCATCAGTGACTTCACTGGCACATTTTCTGAAAATACTCCATGCCAATAAAAATACATGCAGGTGCACGCAGGTGGCTGGTGTGACAGAGGAAGATGCAGAGGACAGGAAGAAATGGAAACGGATGGTCGCTGTGGCAACTCCCTAAAGGGAGTAGCCAAAAGTAGTAGTAGACTCCATGCCAGTAAAAAAAGAAAAGGTTATCATCACCTGTATAAAAAGAGTTTGTGTATAGTCACCTGGCTAGATCCAAATCAATATTGGGGGTTTTGCAACTTTGCCTTCATTCACAAGGTATAATTTTTTTCCCCACCAACAGGGCACAAGAAACTGCTTTACAGTTATTTTAGTAACAGTAACGCTGCCAATAAACCAATCAAAAACTGATGAGAAACAAATTTTCAATGTCGGTGTAAAGCTTGACAAGTGTGGTTCCCTGTCAACAGCACTCATGTAATGTGAGCTGGTTATAGCTGTTGTAATAAACTCTATTCTTTGTCTTTCAGCAAAACACAACACACTTGTTATAGAGGCTAAGTCGACGCTTTAAGCCGTTAAGGTGTTGCACCACAGATAGCGTAATTGACGCACATATTACCGTGTCTGATGAACCAAAGTCCGAGACTGACTTGCCAGTTGAACACTGCGTCCATTTATTGTTAGTGTCCATTAAACCCAAACGTATTTCCAAAGACAAACAAACAGTAAAATCCAGAACCACAAGTAATGACGGCAGCAACAAGCTGCCTCAGCATGTGTCTCTGGGTGTGTGGTCAAAAATGGTTAACCTTCCAGGCGGTACACCTAACCAAACAAAGATTGGTTCCTATTGATACAACTGAGCACTAATTGGCTCCAACACGTCATTACTGGTCATCTCGAGTCCTACCTTGTATTGTGTGTGATCATGTTCAGTGAAAGATTTATCACCCGAGCCCTAAATAGCTGAGGAGTTCTTTTTGGCTGTTACCAGCAACACACAGTTAAATGGTCTATTGTCTAGCTTGCTAAAACAGCACAAAACTGACAAAATACAGAAGAAACCATCATTGAAGATACATTCCTGAACAAAACCCCAACAAAGTCATAATTCATGGTACCACATCTGAGTGCAGCACCAGAAATAAAAAATAAAAAAAACATAGAAAAGCTACTTTCAATAATGTTAAGAGTGTATCAGTCTTGTCAGTATAGTATTTAAACACAAAAGTGGAACTTACAAGAAGGTCTTGTCTGCTACAATGCACAGCATTTTACATTGTTTTCAGACATGATGGTAGTAAACAACTACAGAAATGAAAAGCGACAAATGACTTAACATTTTTGGTAATCAAAAATGCCATACAAATGGAGTTTTCCAAAACAACAAACCAATGAAGGAATAAATACTGACCACTACTTTGATTTGAATCAATGGCCCCAAGTAAGCAACAATTTATTCTTCATTAAAGGCACCAGTATGAAGGATAATTTCACAGTTAGAGTAATATTATACACGAGTACTCATACTTACTGAGAAGGTCAAGAATCTCTTTGGTAAGCAGGCGCACCAGTTGCTCCTCCATCATTTCCTGGGTTACCTGGCTGTCCTCCAATACAACCTCCTCAGCATCATCATCACTGAACATGAAAATGAAGACAGATGGTCAAGTTCAATGCTAATTGTAAAGACTATATGGGTTTTTGTTTTTTTTTTTGGATTTCCCCCCGTTTTTCTCCCCAATTGTACTTGGCCAATTACTACATTCTTCCAAGCTGTCTCGTTCTCTGCTTCACCCCCTCTGCCGATCCGGGGAGGGCTGCAGACTACCACATGCATCCTCCGATACATGTGATGTCGCCAGCCGCTTCTTTTCACCTGACAGTGAGGAATTTCACCAGGGGGATGCAGCACGTGGGAGGATCACGCTATTCCCCCCAGTTACCCCTCCCCCCTGAACAGCCGCCCCAACCGACCAGAGGAAGCACTAGTGCAGTGACCAGGACACATACCCACATCCAGCTTCCCACCCACAGACATGGCCAATTGTGTCTGTAGGGACGCCCGACCAAGCCAGAGGTAACACGGGGATTCGAACCAGCAATCCTCCATGTTGGTGGGCAATGGAATAGACTGCTATGCTACCCTGACGCCCCATAAAGAATATTCTGTTCAGACATAGGTACCCATCAAACATGTAGACATAGGGTAGGTTCATTTTCTTTGATAACTCTGACTTCATTAAAATGTTGGGTTTCATTTAGAATCATACAGGAAAAAAAATGTTATCAATCGCTTCAGTATTGAGAAACATCACTTTAGTGAACCTTTTCACTAGGCTTCAATACAGTCCAGTGGGGCAATGTTTTAAGGCTTAAAGAAACATTGAAATATCTACTTTTAGACAAGAAGAAGCTTACAGTAGTCACAAGTCGTTATATATTGGATTATCTCATCTCATCATCAGCTGCTTCTCCGGGGTCAGGTCGCAGTGGCGGCAAGCTAAGTAGGGTACTCCAGAGATCCCAAGACATTCCCAGGCCATATTGGACATGTAGTCCCTCTAGCGAGTTCTGGGTCTACCCTGGGGTCTCCTCCCAGTTGGAAGTGCCCGGAAAACCTCCAAGGAAGGCACCCAGGAGGCATCCTAATCAGATGCTCGAACCACCTCAAATGACTCCTTTTAACGCGAAAGAGCAGCAGCTCTACTCCAAGCTCCTCACCCTATCTCTAAGGCTGAGCCCAGACACCCTACGAAGGAAACTCATTTCAGCTGCTTGTAATGGTGATCTCACCCTTTCGGTCACTACCCAAAGCTCATGAATGAGGGTTGGAAAGAAGACTGACTGGTAAACTGAGAGCTTTGCCTTCCGGCTCAGCTCCCTCTTCACCACAACGGTCCGGTACAACGTCCGCATTACTGCTGATGCTGCACCAATCCGCCTGTCAATCTCCCACTCTATCCTACCCTCGCTCGTGAACAAGACCTCCGAGATACTTGAACTCCTTCACTTGAGGCAACAACTCATCCCCAACCCAGAGGGAGCAATCCACCATTTTCCGGTAGAGAACCATGACCTCAGACTTGGAGGTATTGACTCTCATCCCGGCCATTTCACACAGCTGCAAACCGCCCCAGTGCGCACTGGAGGTTGCGTTCTGATGAAGCCAACAAAACCACATCATCCGCGAAGAGCAGAGATGCAATTCTGAGGTTCCCAAAACGGATACACTCCTCACCTTGGCTGTGCCTTGAGATCCTGTCCATGAATATCACAAACAGAATCAGAGACAAGGGATAACATTGGCGGAGTCCGACACCCACCGAAAACGTGTTTGACTTTGTGCCGAGAATGCAGACACAGCTCTCACTTTGGTTATACAAGGACTGGATGGCTTGTAGCAACTGCCCCAGTATCCCATACTCCTGCGGTGCACCCCACAGAGTTCCCCAGGGTACACGGTCATTGGATATGTTGGATTATATCAAATTAAAATGACTATTTTGCACTTCTGCAAATCTGTTTCCTTTGCTAAATCTGTGCTGATCTCTGGAAGTACACATCTGTAGCTAATGCTACATGAGCTGCTCTCAAGTATTCACATGGTTGGGGTGTACTTGCACTACAACACTTGCGTACTAGCATAGAGAAGTTTCAAATCAAATCAGATTTTGCTCCTTTTCCAAACGTATTCTGAATTTTAAAAAAAGAAAAGAAAAAGTAAATGAAGATTTGTATGACTATACAGTGAGCTTCCCCTTTTTGAAAATGAGACATCATGTGGTTGTGGAAGGTTTAAATGTTTGGACTAGTTGAAGCCCAGTGAGAAGATTCAGCCATGTGGTACATTTCTCAATGCTGAAGTGCCTGACAATGTTTTAATGTGCTCTAGGATTGAAATTGTGAAACTATCCTTAAGTGGTTGAATTTACAGTCATGTCAAAGGAATCAAGAGGCATCATTTTAAAACAGCAGTGGGAAACTGTGCCACAAACTGCCATGTGTATGCAGGCTTTTTTCCAACTTAAACACTAAACTAGCTGATTTCGACAGTAAGCAACCATTTAAGAAAGAAGGGAACTAGTAAAAATCTTCATACACATGGCTGTCATTAAAACACGAATGTCCAGCACTGGTGAAAAAGTTACGGTAATATTTACCTTCTTATACCTATATAAACCTATGAATTTTACCCATTTAGTTCACTGTTATACAATTAAAGTCACAGGCATGCAATTATCATATTTTTTATGATTACATGACTTAGACTACCCATCTATGTGAGCACATACAAAGTAACTTACTTCATAGTACTCCTCAGGTTAATGATCTCCCACTTGACATTGAGTCTCTTTAATACCAAAGACAGAAGCAAAAATATGAGTATTGGCATCAAAGCAATAGTGATTCAAAATAGCGTTGGCTGAACAATGTGTCATTGCTGACAAGGATAATGAGATTGTCACACATAAGGAAACTCCAGAGATCTTGACCTGAATCATGTAGACTAACAGAGGTCCCAGCAGGGGGCAGAGAAGACTCTCATGGTACTCCTGAGGACATGATAGCACCAGCTGCTTCACAAACACACGTTCAAAAGTTAAGGAAAAATTTTGGTCATATTTGAGCAATAGCTTTTTCTCGGTAACTTACTAAACTTGTATAGTGCCCAGGACTGTACAAGAGGCCAATAAACTTCATGCATTCTATGCGCGTACCATTGTATAAAGCACAGAAAACATGATGATTAGCAGATCAAACAGACCCAAGTGAAAGTAAGGATATGAATCATAAGCCGGAGCCTGTGGTCAGGCACATGATCGAGAACGAAAAAGGCGGAGTCAACTATTTTTCCAGCCAAACCCTCAATGGTGTAGAAGTCCTGCTGAAGGGATAGACCTGCATTCCCCAGGATATGGAAGCTAGGTAGAGCAAAAGAAGAAATAATGTTTTCTATAAAAGAGACAAGGATAATTCCTAATCAATAGAAAGGATTTATAGAGAAGGTGGCTTATGGAAAAGAATCAAAGTTAAGAAAACTATACTGCTACAGCCCTTCTCTTACCAGTTTTCATACACTGTCCCAAAAAATCCTTGCATACGCTCCAGGTTGGTTTTGTACACTGGAGAGTCGATGTCTTGCAGAGGCTGAGGAAGACCTATAGAAAGCACTTCATTGAGCTGTTTTTTTTCCCCTCACCACAACAGTGTTCCCAGAGGATTGCTTATAATGGGCAGTAAAGTGACAAAACAACAATGGCAAGGAAATTCATAAAGAGCTGAACCCTTAGCAATGTAAGCATCTCTCACCGAGAACTATGTTCTTATCCACATCTAACAACTCGTGCACTCCGGAGAAGGTCTCACTCAGACGGGCCATGTTTTCTGTCATGAACAGGCTGTTATGAGTTCTTGGGTGAGATGAGAGAATCAGACAATAGAATCAGTATAAACAGAGGGATAAGGAGGATATTGGTAAAACTGTCAATACAGTTATATTCATTAATGTTATAGTTATTAATTGTCTGAGAAACCTAGCTGGACACACAGAGACACGTACAGAATCCACAGCAAGATCAGCTTACTTTATGAGAGTGAGGAGGCTGGGCAGTAGAGCCAGAATCAGATTGGTGCAGGGATTTTGGTAGATGGGAGCCCCAGCAGGGTTGTAACCTACCACAAAGCCCCCAGCCTTGGCCTCCTCCAGGTCTGCTGGCCAGCGTGCCCTCTTCACCACCCCTAAGGTGGTGCACAACCAAGAAATCAACTGGACAAAAACAGAGGCCAGAGATTAGAAGATACCATTTAATATAAAGTGCCGCTGGCTGATGTATACAATGTGAGCCACTTCTCATGTATCAAGAAAAGAACAGGTAAAATACATAAGCTGCAAGGCTAAATGAGCTGATCACACCTCAGGAGGAGATTTGAGCTCACATACAAACACAGTCCAAACACAGACAAGTGTACCTGTGTCCTGTTAATCACCACTGTGTCCGCTTCTTTGTTTTGCTCGCTGATCACTTGATCAGCACCGACAAAGGACAGGAACAGGGCAGGGTCGCACAAAACACTGAGACAGGCAGGGAGAGACAGCACTCAAATCTCCATAACAACATACGGTGCTCAGGGCATTTGCTGGAAAGAGTATATGTGTGAAAATAACGCACTGCTTTATCTCATCCGAGGTCCACTGTGTAACCACTGAGGCCATGAGTTCTTCCAGGAAGGCCTTCTGCTTGTCGAAGTCTTTGAGCTGGTTACTAATAAGCACCAGGGACTCCATTAGCGCACATTTCTCCATCTGAGTCAATGAGCCGTCGCTGGAGAACAGCTTCTTCACATGGCTGTAGAGCATGTCAAAACAAGGCTTGGGGGAGAGAGGCAGATGAAACTCATTAGCAAACTTATCAAACCTTGTAGCAAAGGGTATTAGAGTTACACATGTGTACTTGCTGTCAACTGTGAACAAACATGATTGCCCTCATGCTGCCTCGTTTCACTTAAGCAACACAAGGACATTCACTCACGAAAATGAATTGTGGGTAGTCTCGGCACATCTTGATGATGGAAGAGCTGGCATGTCTTCTGACATTCTTTACGGCTCTGCTCCGGAGTGCCTAAAAATTATGAGTGAGATGTCCATTTCTTGGTTTTGAAAAAAAATAAAGATTGGAATTTCTTCCTGCATCTGCAATTCACCTTGTTTTCCTGGACAACCTCAAAGGTGATGGCGGTTAACAGCTGTGGGGAATTGGGAAACACAGTTCAATGCAATGTCGAAAGAAAAAGATAGAGAGACGGACAGAAGCCACGTCCCTGACACCTATAAAATGTCATATAAATACATCCAATACATAAGGAACCAAAAACTGGCTCAGCTGACCTTGAAGAGGACCTTGGGCAAGAATTGAGGTCTGTGTATGACAAAGGGGAAGAGGGCAGAGACATTGGTGAGGACATAGGATAGGATGAGTGGGTCTTTGGTGTTGTAGTCCAGCACAGCCTGCAAGAGCTCTATGCCCTGGTCTATGGGCAGCTTCTATAAAACAAGAGGCAGAAGACAAGGGCAAGTTTTACTCAGTGATACTTTCCTTGATAAAATACTGATGAAAACGGTTTGTCAGCTACCTTTTTTCCTTTTTTCCATAACAAAAATGATCCAACAATTAAAAATGAACCTTTGATTCTAACTGGAATTCAGAAAAAATAAGACAGGTATGATCCAAGTTGTTTTAAACAATGAAATAAACCAATGTGTTAATTAAATTTATGAAAACTGACTGAATTAAAATTCCCCTTTGTAAACAAAACAATGCCGAGCTCTCAATGAATTTCATCACAGATTTGTGTAGGGAAGTGAATTCAAATATAGTTTGATATAATTACAAATCAAGCAATGCCATTGCATTAGAATGGCTATACAAATTAATGCTGGTTTATTATGATCATAACTATCAGCATTATGAAAATAATTTTTTGTACTGTTTCACAATATGGTTTCTTGTACCTCTTCGTCCAGAATTTTCAAAGTCTGGGTGACCACACACTCTGTGAAAACTGTCATGGCATCCCACTTGACCACTGATGGGGAGAGGAGAGAGCACCGGCCATCGGGCATTCTGGCTACAAGAGTGAGAAAAAGACAGAGTATGGAGGGTGAGAAAGAGAAGGGGAAAAATGAGAATCCAACATGTCTAAAAATAAATAAATAATGATAATAATAATAATAATAATGAGTAAATAAAACATTTTTTTTTTTAAACGTCACAAGAAGTTGCAATTGGGGGCGGCACAGTGGCGCAATGGTTAGCGTGGTCGCCTCACAGCAAGAAGGTCCTGGGTCCAAGCCCTGGGGTAGTCCAACCTTGGGGGTCGTCCCAGGTCGGCCTTTACGTGGAGTTTGCATGTTCTCCCTGTGTCTGTGTAGGTTTCTTTCGGGTGCTCCGGTTTCCTCCCACAGTCCAACGACATGTAGGTCAGGTGAATCAGCTGTACTAAATTGTCCCTAGGTGTGAATGTGTTTGTGTGTGTGTGGGGGGGGGGGCTCTGTGATGGCCTGGCGGCCTGTCCAGGGTGTCTTCCCGTCTGCCGCCCAATGACTGCTGGGATAGGCTCCAGCATCCCGTGACCCTGAGAGCAGGATAAGCGGTTTGGCTAATGGATGAATGGACGGAAGTTGCTATTGGCTGTTGCTAAAAGTTGCTAGATTATGTGATGACGTCACACAACACGTAACCACGTCTAATTTGCATACATTATGTAGCTGAATGGTATTCCGTCCTCTATGCAGTTTGGCTTTTTTTTTTGGTTCTTGGGTCTTTTTTTTTTTTGGAGGAGCGGGGTGGGGAAGACAAGTGGGGGTGGTGTAAAGGTAACTGTCATTGTTTTTTATATTTCTTTTTGTTATTGTTTTTTCATTTTTATCATCATCAACTAACTATTAAATGACTGACCGTTTTGTGGGGATAAGCTTTCATCAGCTGACCAAAATGAATCCAATGACATTGGCCGAGCTGCATAGTACTTGTTAGATGTGTAGAACATCTACTTCTGCATAATTAAAGTGGCTGATTCTACATAGGTCAATCATTAACTTTTAAATGTGGACAAGGCTAGAGCACTTGGAAAGGAAGACGTGACGTCATTCACAAATTGGTGAAAGATGATTTTTGCTGTTACTCGACAATGAGAATGGAGGTTGCCAAAGTTGTGAAAAGTTGCCATTTTTTGGGGGGGGGGGAATTTTCCCCCATCTTTCTCCCCAGTTGTACTTGGCCAATTACCCTACTCTTCCAAGCTGTCCCGGTTGCTGCTTCACCCCCTCTGCCGATACGGGGAGGGTTGCAGACTACCACATGCCTCCGCCGATACATGTGGAGTCGCCAGCTGCTTCTTTTCACCTGACAGTGAGGAGTTTTGCCCCCCAGTTCCTCCTCCTCTCTGAACAGGTGCCCCGACTGACCAGAGGAGGCGCTAGTGCAGCAACCAGGACACATACCCACATCCGGCTTCCCACCCGAAAGAAAACGGGCAAATGTGTCTGTAGGGATGCCTGACCAAGTCGGAGATAACGCGGGGATTCGAACCGGAGATCCCCATGTTGGTAGGCAACGGGATAGACCGCCACGCCACCCGGACACCCTGAAAGTCGCCAAATTTGTCACTAGATAAGATTTTTTAGTCGCCAGGGAAGGTCAAGAAGTCACTAAATCTGGCGACAAAGTTGCTTAATTGGCAACCCTATCTTGAGCACTCAAAGACATCAAGATGCATGAAAACTCTTTTACCAGTTGTCTTTATGCATGCTCAATAATCCAGATTAAAAAAAAATAATCACAAAGTTGAATCAGCTCATCTGCACAACATCTGGAGGGATGAAACGTTTCTCTCTCAAATGTTGTGTCCAGATGAACTGATGCAACTTTCTGTGTTTTACTAGTTATTATGACTAAGCTCTTGACTTGAAATCGGGCACATATGAGGCGACTTTTTAAGTCCTAATTGACTGGGAAAAGATCTCATCACACATTGAACGAGTGACTTTCATGGAGTGCAGTTGTAGACAAGCACACTAGTTACGACTGCAGTCACATAGGCACACACACTTTCCAACAAGCTCAGACTTGTCCAGATTCCAGTCATAAAAATCAAAAATGGCCGACGTCATCATGACAGCTTTGACTGGCCAAAGGTTCAATCGGGCAGCAAGCAATATGAATCTGCAGAGTCCGCACTCTACAACATGTGCCAACTGTCCACGTTGACCTGCTCTATTTTGCCAAAACTGATACAGACTCTCAACGATCTTGAAAATAAGTCGACATGGCCAAATTGGGGTTATAATTGGCCTTTTAACACTGGAACGACCAGGATTTCACTCCTACCTAAAATGACCACGGGCAGTCAAAATGATGTGGTTTTTAAACTCTATATTCTGTCAAGATAAACACCCAATTGAGATATTAATGCATTCCATATGTTAGTATGTCTGTTAGGAAACGACTGACACCAAAATTAACATTTTAACAATTATAATACTATTTTCAAACAATTTAAACTTCAGAGACGCATGGTAGAACTTGAATAGCAAAATTGAAAAAGTGAAAATATTACCTGAAAAACAAAATAGAAAACACATATTGCTACTCTAACAAACGTAACAAGGCCTATAAAAAGTGAAATGAAAAAAAAGAACTGAAAATCAATATCGAAACAGTCACAAACAACTTAAAAACTACTAGAACGACCATGGGCCATCAACATGACCGCCCATGGTTTTTAAACTCTATATTCTGTCAAGATAAATACCCAATTAAGATATTAATGCATTACATATGTTAGTATGTCTGTTAAGAAACGATTGACACCAAAATTAACATTTTAACAACTTTTAATACTATTTTTCAAACAATTTAAAATGGCCGCTGTCCAACGCCTGTAAATACTGCAATGCCTCGGTGGTAGTCATGGTGCTTCTGAAACGGTGTCTGTAACCAGACATGTTGGCATTAATCACAAATCAAGTTTAGACTATTACTCTGCACTGGAGAACGCTAGTGTGTTTCTAGGACAGAGCAATGAACTTCGTGAAGGAAACCGTGCAACCAAAACACGTCATAAATAGTGACATGACGCACACGATCACGGGCAAATTACGAGCAGTCTTTTTGGCAGCTCATGGTCGTTTTAGGTAGATCTTATAACTTTTTTGTGCAATTGATTTAAAACTAATTTTAATGCAAATATATGCAATTTTAGGAGCATTCAGGCAGCGGCAGGTCTGTCCCCCCCCCCCCCGACAAAGGTAATAAACTTTGAAAATCCAAAACCGTCAAAATGACGGCCTTGGTCGTTCTAGTGTTAATAATCTAGTGTGAGCCCGGCCTAAGTTGTTAGTGGAAATGGAAAACAAAAAATTCTTTCTGCAATCACTTTCACTTCTTTGTCTAATCTAACCCCAGTGGGTTAGATTAGAATCTAACCCCCCCCAAAATCAATTTCATATCACTGCACATTTTACTAATAAGACTAATCACATCACAAGCAGATGGGGAGGGGGAATCATCGCTACAGCCAAAATGACCAACACTGAGACATGCACATAAATCAATTTCTATGCCCAACAACACACAAAAGTTGCTAAAAATGAGCACAAACTGCACTTACGGGTGATGTTCCCTGTGTCAATGGGGCTGGCGATTTGGTACTGTAACCAATCCGATGCCATCTGAAAGGCTTCAAGAGGAGTGATGCGACATGCGCCCCTCACCACCTCACCTTGCTGCGCTCGGAATGCTGGGAGCATCAGTACAGAGTATGAAGGAAAAGAACAAACCAAAAACAACAAAAAACTTTCTTGTATTATCAAGAATTAATCTAACTACAACTGAATCAACACTACTTACAGATAAAGAATGAGTTGAAGTCCTCGTCGCTGTCAAAGTCTACACGCGAGTACTCACAGCTTGGGCTGTCCTTCTTGGAAGGAAAGCCAGTCTGGAGAGATGGAGGAATTATTATACAGGATATTATTTTCATTTAACAATTCCAAATGGTTTCTAATACTGCTATGGTTTACTGTCCAAGCACCTTGACTAGGTTGGTCATTGTTGCTCTGAGGTACTCGAGCGCCGTCTCCTTCACAGCTGGGTCCTTTGACAGAATTTCATGTTTGAAGAGAGCGCCCCATGTAATCTGAGTGGAAAACTTTAAAAACTAGAGAAGAGAGGAAACATTGGAGGACGGAATTAAAGTGGCAGTAGACAAATTTTTGCTTTAACTGCATTATGAAGTAAATGTTGATTGCACAGTGTAATGGCTATAGAATAATGATGCCATCGGCATTTAGATTGGTTCCCTATAAAGCCTCGCTTTCACTATGCAATTCTGTCTGCCAACGGGTACAATCTCACAGGAAAATGAGGGCTCGATTTATGGCACAAAGGAAATGTGTCAACCATTGTGTTGTGTTGCCAAAGTAGAAAGAGGATAGCGCTTTTGTTTTCCCCGGAAGCTACTGGTAGCTATCCCCAGTAGCGGAAATGGCGGATGATGGAACAACCGAAGTGGTGATGGAAACTACCCGGCAAGATAAAAAGAACCCTGTTAATAACGGAGGCAAAAAGGTGAAGAGGGAGAGTGACAGAAACAGAGGTAAAACAAGAGTGAACCTCGGACAGGCATCTCTTCAATGGAAAGAGCTCACGTTATATTGAACTGTTTCCCCATTGAGATCCATTTCCCTCTAGCCAGACAAAAGCGTTCACGTGGAAACAGGTTAGCTATTGGTTATGATTAGGTTAAGATAAGTATTAGGTTAAGCTTAGTTTGAAGATAGGTTTATGTTAATCAAGCATCCCGGTGTTCTATTGAACTCTGGCTAGGGGAAACAGATCTTGACGGGGAAACAGAGATCGATATAACACCCGGGACTTGAGAGGGTTCCAAACCGACATTCAGTTGGCATTCTTTCTACTGGATCAGTAATTACCACAACCTGCCAACTTATTAATACTACCGGATGTTTTATCTGCCTTTATAATATAATCATTACATTTAAATGGCGTTTTTCTAGACACCCAAAGCGCTTCACATTGAAGGGGGAAAAACTCACCTTAACCATCACCAATGTGTAGCACCCATCTGGGTGATGCACGGCAGCCATTTTGCACCAGAACGCTCACCACACATTAGCTTGAGGTGGAGAGGGAGGAATCATTGAGCCAATTACACGGAGGGATGATTAGGTGGCCAGATGGGGAGAGTCAGGTTGGGAATTTTGCCAGGACACCAGGGAACCCCCTACTCTTTGCGATAAGTGCCATGCGATCTTTAATGACCACAGTGAGTCAGGACCTTGTTTATGTCTTATCGGAAGGATGGCATCTCCTACAGCATAGTGTTCCCGTCACTGCACTGGGGCATTGGGATTTGATATTTGTTGTTTTTATTAGGATCAGAGGGAAGACTGCCCCCCACTGGCCCACTAACACCACTTCCGGCAGCAACTCAGTTTTCCTGGGAGCTCTCCCATTCAAGTACTAGCCAAACCCATACCTGCTTAGCTTCCATCATTTGGCAGAGCCAGGGTACATGTTGGTATGGCTGCTGGCATTTATCATAGTGCTGGGATCGGGGTATCTAGTCAAAACTGAGATTCTGATGGTTGTTTCTTGCTTTGAACAGTAGCTAGGCTGCTAATAAACAGAAAGCGATCTCGTTGTCTTTGTGACAGCAACGCAAACAACAATACCACTTGGAAACACTGGGGAGCAATTCTGAAAAGTTGTCTACTGCTGCTTTAACTAAGGTGGTGCCAGGGTTAATAGTATATGGCAAGCAAATGCAACTTTTCCACAATCTAAGCAATGGTAAAGCCTATCAAAAAACCTTCGAAATTAGCCTCACCAAACTGGGGTGTGTGGTGAAGGCCAAGAAGGCTTCCATGTACTTGCAGATGTTGGGAGGAACCTCTACTTCTGCATCTGAACCCTGTGGACAGTAAGTAACATTTTTAAGATGTCATAAAATCGTGGGCAGAAAATGTACATTGAAGGTAAACGTCTGTGTCAGTGTTCCAAAACTGGACAAGTGTGGATGATAGATTTTGCAGACAAACACATCATTGTTACCTGTTGAAAACTTAATAGACTCACCACTAATAAACAGAGTTGGGAGCCCAGGGCACAAAGGACCTGACACAGTCTCTTCAGGAAGCTGTAATGTCTCTCCACTACTCCCAATGTCTTCACTGGTCTATAGTAAATACACAGCAGTTTTTACAAACCACCAGACCTTCACATAGGCTGAAATGAACATGACCATTTCTGGGTCCATTTCATCACTGTCAAACCCCCTATGTGTAGAATTACTTACTGTGTCGGAGAGTAGTCGTTACATATAACTGCACCATCTGCTGACCTGCAACCACATGAACACAAGCCAGTAATTAAAAAAGGTAAGCCAGGACCTTTGATGAGGGACGATACAATGAATCATGCTGGACCAGATACTCACTGGGCCGCCGAAAGGATGTAGTGAATGGCCACATCATCAAACAGCAGCATAAATGGCTTCCTGTCCTCCAACTTGCCCTGTGGGAGAATGACAAAGCAATGAGTGACTGCATACAGCATAATATTCTCATCCCCATAACATACAAGGCAACTGTTAGTACATACAGTGGTGCAAAATTTTCCCTGTTGCTACTGAGACCATTGTTGAATTGTGCATCAGATCTATGGTTCTACAGTCAATGATTGCCAGTTTCATACTCGAAAGTTACCATACATGTGCCACTGCTATTAGTTTAAAGTTCTGGCTCATATGTGACTGCTGTATGATCCTTCTTCAACACGTGTTATCCTGTGACTAACCTTCCTGCTGATGGCGATGAGCAGGCACTCCACTGCCTCCAGTTGCAGCTCTGTCTCACTAAGTAACAGACACAGCATCTTCAAAAGCTGACAGTTGTCACTGGTAATGTGGGCCAGGGCCACCCAATCTATGTAGCCTGCAAGTGTGTTCAACGTCACCACAGCAACTCGACAGTGGGCCTTGGCCTGAACAGTATGGAATGGAGAAGGGGAGGAGACAGAGGAGGGTGAAAAGAGTGTTCTAGGGAGAGTCAAGTCACAGTTGTTAAAATCATCAAGATAAGTTAATGGGGTTTTTTTCCCCCAAGAGGAGAGGTGGAGACATTCTCTTACCTGCAATTCTTGTCCAGGTATTATTTTCTGAGTAAGAAAAAAAAAATCATTAGGAAAATTAAAGCTTAATTCTTCAGTTATTCACTTATGAAGCCCCCCCCCCCCAAAAAAATGACAGCAACATCAAAAAGTAATAGCTTATCTCTCCTTACATCTCATTGAATTTGATTCAATAGCAAATAAAGCAGGGGTGGGCTATCTTCTCCAGAAAGGGCCGGTATGGGTGCAGGCTTTCTTCCCAACCAAGCAGTTACACTTCATACTCAACCAGTAGAGTTTTTGCTCAGGACCTAGATCAGCAGGCTCACGTATGTAAAATGCTTAGCTGGAACAAAAGCCTGCACCCATACCATCCCTTTCTGGAGCAGATTACAGTCCCTTGACATAAAGAAATCAACAGCGCAATTGAAGTTTTAAGAACCCACTGACCAGTTTGCGAAAGTTGTCAACATTCATCTGTAATATGGTCAGCATGAAGCTAAAGATGTTGTCCATGTTTTGGGTGAGGGTCTGTTGGATGTCTCGGCGCCGCTGGGGGGGCAACGTCTGAAAGGTAATCACATCCTCGGCCAGCCGCAGAAGGATCAACATCACCAGCTCGGTCTGAGCCTCCTAGGAGGGACAATTTCAACTTTGAACTTATTTTGTTTGATCAAGATAGTTAAGTCAAGGTCTGCACTATTTTTACAAGTCTGACATAAAAACGAAATCTCAACAACCAATATTTGTTTGCACTGAAACATTACAGTATTTTTCTCTTTGGGGTGAACAGCTGCTTTAAGTGTCTCAACTTTTGCTTTGGCTGATTTAAACAGTCAGATATAAGATATATTTTTTGGGTTATGGTCTTTCTGCCAGCAGCCAAACTCACTGGGGGAAAAATGGTTAGGGGGAAAATTCATAACAAACACAATGTCCATAATAATAATATCAAAAATATTTTCTAACTTCGCTGGGACTGGAAGACACAATTTTCTCTTACTTTTCCAGGACTCACATTACAGTATGAACCCTGATCTGTGCTGCTAGCCCTTCTGCCAATGGATCAAGCATATGATGAAGCCACACAAACACAACAAGTCAAATACTGGTCATCATTAGCATGTGAAGCATTACATCATCCTATGCAAATTGCAATCAAAACAGAGGGAAATTCCACCATGCAGTTAAAGCGCACATGAAGGAAGTTTGTGAGTTACTTACCCCTAAGCCACTGAGAGTCTCCATTTCTTTCAGCATATCAGGCCAATGTTGAGGCCATTCTCGCTTTATCATCTCAACTATGATGCGTGACAGGGCATCTTTAATATGACTCTCCTCTTCCAAGATGGAATGGGTTCCCTTATAAGATTTAAAACAAGCATTACTAAGGCGTCTTCATTATGGTAGTTTGGAAAACTAACTTAAATCTAAAAGATTGTTCGGCCAGTTGAATTTCATTTGAATGACAGCTCCTGCACATTAATGGAAACTTCTCCATTAACCTGGAAGACCTACATCTGATAACAGCTGCATGGCACAATTCTTCAGCTGTAATTTCTCTTGCTGTGGCATATTATTCCATTGGAACCTGCTCTCACAGAAACGAGAAAAGGACAATTATTGCAGAGTGAGTCTGAAGCAGAGTGCTTTATCGTGTAACCATGGTATATAGCACCTCGTATAACTTGTGTGTTTTTACTCACTTGATGACATGTTCAAGGATTTGCAGACCGAAGTGCCTTACAACCGCTGTCTGGTCTTTCTCAGCCAATTGTAAGCCACATGGTACACATAAAGGACACATCTCTTTGAACTCTTCAAAAAACTGTTGCGACAAAATAACAGCCGGATAAATAACACAGCGGAATAACTGTAACAACACTGCAACAACTTTGCTAGCAAAACTAAGTAGGATTTAGATGAGTGACATTACATTTTTGTGGCTGATGACTTCAAAGTATCGGCAGGGCCATTACTTGCCATAGTGAACACGGCTAAGCAACTAACCATCACACGAACAAATAAATTCGAAGCTGTTATTTATAACTACAGCTCTCGTTAACAACTGATGGCCAACTCGTCTCATTTACAACTTCCAACGGGCGTCGGTGCTGCTTGCCCTAATGAACTTAAAAGTCAGCACCGAGTGTGGCGCTGATGACCACGGCAAGCTAGCTAGCTAAGTAGCTATCATTATTGCTAAATGGGCTACTGTTAACAAAATAAACTTAATGAAACTGTTAAACTAAGGTTTACGCTAATGGCAAAACTGGCTTTTCGGATTTAGCCATTTCTTATTCCGTTCAAATCAAAATAGCGATAAATACTAGCGTCTGTTAGCTAACAAATGCTTACTAGCTAGCTTTCAAACCCATCATGATGCTACCTTTAAGGCCTCCAGTCGGTATACTTCGCTTGATTCTGCATCCATCATCACATTTACAGCTTTAATAAGCTGATCGCACATAGTAGCCACTTGATCAGCCATGATTTCGGGTAGTGTCTGGGAATATTTATAAGACGAAACCAAGTAGAACCCTTATGCAAAGCACTTGCATACGACGATCTGCATGCATGAGAGGGAAAAAAACGGCGTGCACGAACAACAAAATGTGGTTCTTGTTTAGAACATTTCGCTCGCCGTCGATATGGAATTCTGGGAGTTGTAGGCAAAAGCCTCCGAAATAAATTTCTTTCCCATTTCCCGTTTCGTCGTTTTGGATTTGAAACTGTTGTTGACAAAACGAAGTGTTAAAATCAGAATGAGCTTAATCTGAGACAATTCTGCATGAAAAGGGGGTTGCTACTGCTTGTAGGCCGTAAAAAATCAGAAGAAGAAACAAGTTGCGTACGAGCGTCGGATCGGTGTTCCGTCGATATTTGCTACCTATCGAGAAGCGCTACTTAGCGGTTCTGCGCATGGCTATGAGAGGTTGGGAGGGGGCAGGGTTAAGGTTAGGGTTGGACTGCCACCGTTTCGCGCTACGGACGGTAGCAGTTTTTCGACAGGGCAGCATAAATCGTCCTAACACCGGCCCTAGATGAGGGTGGGGCTTAGGATTTCAAAGTGGGATGAGTTTCCTCCCATACGTCACTTTGGGATAGGCTGCGAGCTATCGGACTGCACTGTCAACGGGGTTTCGGGCTGAACACCTACACGACCTCGGGCAAGTATTTTGCTGTAATAATCCCAATTAGACGCTTGATAGCTTTATATTTGGCTGTTTTGTTTTTTGCCGTGAGCCACTTTAATAGCCGAACAAATCAGGAGTTACTCGACGGGAGCGTTGAGGTCGCAGCCAGGCTTTAAACTTCCAAGCGATGCTTGAAACAATCGCCACGGCAACTTTCTGGTGGAGGCCTCGTTATTTGTTGCAACAGGTCTTTTGGGGCAGCAGATGAACGGCTACGGTGCAACTTTTATCTTTGCTGAGTGTTTGGCAAATCTCCGCTAACAGTGGTTTAATGTGTTTTTGAATACAGGACAGGACCCCCCAACAGGAGAAAGTCGCCTTGCCCGTCGGGGGTTAGGCTGCGGGATTAAAGTGATCGCATTCCCGTCGCTTTCGTCGAAACTGACGGTGGGATTCATTCTCCGTGGGTTAGGTTAGCTAAATGCGGTACGAAGCTAAAATGATGCCGGTAAGTTTTAGCTCTCCTGTTTTTTTTCTTATTATTTAAAATAAATAAATAAATTAGGAGTTGTGTGTTTGTCGCGTAGCCTCCTGTCCTCTGTCTTTAAACGCCCTAGGTTAACATTTTCGCCAACGCGCAGCACCTGGGCATTTAAATTGACGTGACAAATGGGGGTAGTTATGTCTTTGTGTCGTTTTCAACCCCTTCCACCGCAGTCCAAACTTTGAGATGAAACCAGTTATGTCTGCCGTATTTATGCCAGTGTAACTCCGTCTTCCTTTTATTTGCTCGATGTACGAATCGCCCTTTTACAAGGTTAACGTGTAATATACAATTTGACAACAAACCAAATTCTGTTTTGCAACGTGAATTTAAATAATTCAGTAATTGGGAATACTGTGATACGTCTTACATATGGTGGGTCTATTTTGAGACGAACAACAGACATCGCAAAAGTTATACAAGAACGGATTGTATTCAATCACCCAATCTGTTGAGATGACTTTATATTATGTAGGCATCTAATTAACCTGGCACCCTTCAAATACACAGAGAACAGGCACTACAGTAACCTTGGTTCTGGAAAGATGCCCATGTCATCATCATCATCAGTGGGCTGTTGCTTTTGCTGCAGTGCTAGGGATCCGCTCTCAGTGCCTTGGTGTGTAGAAGCAGATATGTGTGTGTGCACAGAGAACTCTCCACAAGAAACGATGAAATAATGAATTATGCGATGCATAGGTGGTTTTGAACAATGCTGGCCCCTTAACCATAAATAGCTTAGCCAGATAGTTAGGGAGCAGACAGCAGCTCATAAAAGGAGCTGACAGCCCATATTTTAAGGTTAATTATGTGGCTCTTTACAGTAGCATATTTTTGTGTCCCAACTACAGTCAATTTTGTACACTGATGTATTTGTCAAGCAACATAATAGAATACAATGGTTACATTCAGTGGGGAAAGCTATGGTTTGTAACCTTTTGCAAGATCGCCTCTTTATTTCCTGCACAAATGTGCTCTGAGTCCTTTTGGCTTCTCTTTCCCGCTGTAACCTCTCTCATTCCAGTAAAACAACTGGGACAGTGAGTTAATCATGTTGTCAGTGGAGACAGAGTGGCAATGGGATGACTCCTGTCTGTTGCATGACCTGGCTCTGCTATTTTCCCGTAGTCATTTGTTATTGCCAAGCTACATTCTCATGACCATCAATTTAAATTGTCACCCTGCCATGATGTTTCCCGCAAGATCTCTTCATAGGCCACATGAGACCTTGGGCATTGCTCCCAACTCCTCTCCGTTATGTCTATGTATGTGTGTATCTGTGTATGTTTTGCTGCTGTCCGAATGAAATATAGCCTGACTCTTTTGGATGTCTGTGCTGTCAGCCCGAACGGCATATAATGGGCTCTATACAGCCATGTTTAACATGAGGTATTGTCTGTGCCTATACAAATATCCCACGACCCAGCTTGTGTAGGTTAGGGGCTTGCACGGAGCTCGAACATAGTGTCATAATTGCTGGCTGGAATGGGTAAGAGGGGGGTCACTGTTTTCTGAACACAATGAGTCCCCACCACTCTTTTACGACATGGTATGGAAGAGCAATTGTCTGTGCCTGTGCTGTGGCAGCACCCTGATAAGAGAGGCTCTCTGTTTATTGGATTGTTGTAGGGCACAGGTCCTCCATCCTGCTTCACCCTTATCTCTCGTCCAACCTGTCTTCATTCCGCTGATGTTGATTAATGCTACATTGAGGCCAGCCATTCCTAATTTCACTCCATTCTACCACTTTCTAAAGATAAATACAATCAACCAAAACATTAATACATGTTGTAAAAGTATTTGTGTACTGCTTATGAGGTTATGCGAGCTGCTTTTCTGCATTCTTTTGCATTTGAAAAGTTACAGGGGCAAATCGCTGAAAGGATTTCCTCATTCTTGTCCTTTCGCAAAAAATTCTTGGAGTGAAGATTTTCAAACGGGTAGAAATATATGTGCCTGCCCCACAAATTTTAATGTGGACACTGTAAACCCTCAGATGTTATGCTGTGCAGTGTCTTATCTGAGAGTGCAACTATCTCAATAGCTTGATAAGAAGGGTGGGAAAATGAGGTAATGCTCTGGGTAGCCTGGCTTTGCTGTGTATGTCAACAGAAACATGAGTAGGCTTTCTCCATCGCCACTACGGCCTTTGTGTTTGCTCTGTAGGAGGGTCTGTCGAAGTTACATAAGCACAGTCACGTCAGGGCAACTATGGTCATACAAGACCGATGTTTTGAAGTGCTTCTAGGGCTGCAATTAATGATTATTTTCATAATCGGTTAATCTACCGATTATTTTTAATCTGTTAATTATTCGCTTATTCAATTAATCATACTGATGAATGCCCATCTTAAGCTTCCGGAATCCTAAACAATGTCTTAAAACTGTTAACTTTGACCAACAGCCGAAAAAAATCTCATGTTTTCATTTTATAATGAGATAAATCAGAAGGCACGCAAATCTTAGCGTTCATAAAACTGCAACTAACAAATGTTAAGTGTTTTTATTTGATAAATGACTCAAATAATTAATCATCTACCAAAATTGTAATCGATGAATTTTCTGTCAGCACTAAGTGCTTTCAGAACAATAAATCAGAACTCGACCAATTTCGCTTGATCAAAAACAGTCTTGATCACACTTTGCTTTTGGCGAACCTCCCATTCATAAAGCTGCTTGTCTTTGTAGTAATTCCATAGGGCTTAGTTTTGTATTGTGTAGATGTGTTGTGTAACACAAAGCTATCAAAATAGTCACCGGTGTTTTTCTGTCATCACCTTTCCCCACTGCTGATCAAAAACATATGGTTGAATCTGAGGCTGGTCTCCCTACTTTGGTATTTAGCCGCAGCAACTCGCCTCTACCTGCCTTATGCTTGAGCTTTTAGCTGCTGTGTTGAAGACATAAAATGCTATGCGCCGTATCTTTTCTTTTTCCAGGAAAGCACTACCTGATTGTAACCTTTAGCAAAATGAACAACTAAAAAAAGTCAAAGAAAGTTGAATCAGTTATCTGGACACATTTATTTATTTACCCCCCCCCCTTTTTTTTTTCTCCCCAATTGTACTTGGCCAATTACCCTATTTTTCCGAGTTGTCCTGGTCACTGCTCCACCCCCTCTGCCAATCTGTGGAGGGCTACAGACTACCACATGCTTCCTCCAATACATGTGGAGTTGCCAGCTGCTTCTTTTCACTTGACAGTGAGGAGTTTCACCGGGGGGGGGTGTAGCTATTCCCCCCCCCCAGTTCCCCCTCCCCCCTGAACAGGCGCCTCAACCGATCAGAGGAGGTGCTAGTGCAGCGGCCAGGACACATACCCACATCCGGCTTCCCACCCGCAGACACAGCCAATTGTGTCTGTAGGGACGCCTGACCAAACCAGAGGTAACACGGGGATTCAAACCAGTGATCCCCGTGTTGGTCGACAACGGAATAGACCGCTATGCCACTTGGACGCCCCCTGGACACATTTATTGACAGAAACGTTTCATCACTCGTCTAAGTGACCTCTTCAGTATAAATTGACTGCAGGTATCCCCACCCTTGTAAACAATACAGTGGCATATACTGAAACCAATGATCAGTTTCATGTGCAAATAAGGTGTGACCATTAGGGTTTCAATGGCCATGTGTATACTATTCACAGAGGATTTGGGAATATTTGCAATCACAGCATTGTAACATGGCGAGAGATGTATTCTTTGCCCCCCCCCTTCAGTTCAGGGATGGTCGTTCCTTCCCTCCAGCACAAATGGAGAAATATAATGTACACTGTTAAGTGCAGGGAGGATTGCTGTGACTTGTACATTGGAGAAAGTAAACACGCTGGCTAAGAGGATGGCACAACACAGGAGAACTAACGCATCAGGCCAGGACTCTGCAGTCTATTCCCATCTACAGGCCAGTGGCCACTCTTTCAAGGATGAGGATGTGCACATCCTTGATGGGGAGGAATGCTGGTTTGAACGGGGAGTCAAAGAGGAAACATATCTGTCAATAAACGTTGTGTCCAGATGAACTGATTCAACTTGCTTTGATTTTCTTACCTGGATTATTGAGCATGCATAAAGACATCTAAAAAAAAGTCTTCATAATGCAACTATTCATGAATTAGCTATTGTCCTAGGTACGTTATTGATTGAAAGTGTCAAAAAGGACTTTTTTTTTTGCATGGAAATCTTTATAGCTTTAAGCCTAACGCAGACTATTAGAATACTCATCAAATCATTTCTGACAAGGGTAGTAACAAATGAATTACCACTCTTGAGTAAATGGTCACCTGCCATCCTGCAGTTTAGAAAGAAGAAAATAGAGCTTGTTCTCTTGTGTATAGAGTATACACGAGACCAAATGTCACATACTACGTGATTCTCTAAACATGTCTAAATGAGCGTCTGTGTGCATGCAACGTTGGCTCCCGCGGCTGTTGTTGAAGCTTAACTCCTGTTGGCTTTTGCCTGGATCACTTTCAAATGTCGTTCTTGACTAACATCAGACCAGTTTACTTGGTTTGAGAAAATCCAATACATGTGAGGAAAAAAAAAAGTAGTCTGCGCACAAATTTTGTGTGACCTTACCTAAAGGCTACCCAAGGTGCTCATCCAAAAGGTGTGGCATGCGTAAAAGTAAAATAAATGTCATGAATGCATAATGTGACACTACATAATCCAAAAATGTCTCATAATACAAGTGTGAAATTAACTTCCCCTGAGAGGAAGAGAAAGTGCATTTAGGAGTCACATACACATTTATTATAGCACGGTCGCCTCACAGCAAGAAGGTCCTGGGTTCGAACCCCGGAGTTGTCCAAACTTGGGGGTCATCCCAGGTCATCCTCTGTTTGGAGTTTGCATGTTCTCCCCGTGTTTGCATGGGTTTCCTCTGGGTGCTCCGGTTTCCTCCCACAGTCCAAAGACATGTAGGTCAGGTGAATCGGCCATACTAAACTTTCCCTAGGTGTGAATGTGTCAGCTCTGTGATGGCCTGGCGTCCTGTCCAGTGTGTCTCCCCACCTGCCACCCAGTGACTGCTGGGATAGGCTCCAGCATCCTGCAACCCCAATTAGGATAAGTGGCTTGAGGGTCACGTGGTACGCTCACCCAAGATGGCTGCATAGAAGAAGTAGTGTCTGGCCAATTCAACAAAACTTTCAGAAGAATCTAGATTATGATTGTATAATTCCGTCTATTTTGCGCCTCGTGGTTACATGATTGAATATGTCCCAAAAGAGTCATTATTTTACTCGTAATCCGCCTCAAAATCAGCGAACTAAAACTTCTACCGAACCAACGAGCAAGATGGCGATGCAGCGTGAATCTACAGATACCCCGCACTTAGCTAACGTGGCTACTGAACTACAGGGCATTCGGACCATCCTTGAGGATAAGCGGCTTGGATAATGGATGGATGGATACATATTTATCAACGTACATCCCTTAGAATACTGAGCTGTTGACATCTGTGAGGAATCCAGGTGTAGACAGTAAATGTATTTTAAAGTGGCCCTGGGCTCTTTTTCAGAATGACATTTTTTGACAGTTTTGTCGGAGGTTGAAATACAAGTAGAGAGCCAAGGATGGGAGGTGTACCAAGGGTGTTTTTTTTTTTTGGATTACCCTGACCCTAGTTAACGCCTCTGGAGAAACTCTCCATCTCCTGTATCGACCGACTCCCCTGCTTCACTGAGCTTTGACAGGTTAGGCACCAAAAAGACTTATTCCACTGTTTGGGAGAGCAAATTTGACTCCCCCCAGCTTACATCTGTTGCAAAGCAATGCCAAGCGCAACGCAAGTCTTTGCTAGTGTCAGACCGATGCAGTTGTAATTTTTCCCGTTCAGTGCCCACATTATTTAAATAGCAAATGTACTTCCGCCCATGGGTGTGTTGGTCTTAAAATGAGGTGTGGTCAAGTGCATTGTTGGTGCGTTGCTATCTTGAGGCAGTGAAAAGCGAATGACCAACAAAAACCTGGTCTCAAGTCAATCGCGCAGTATTTTACTGTTATTCTAAGGGCGCATTATTAAGATACTAATATGCACCTACATAGGCGGGTGGGCAACTTTCCTGCCACTTGGCAAATCTGCCATTATAATAGCAATACGCCAAGGCGCAAGAGCTCCTGGCTTTTAAAGGGAATGGGAGATGACACTCCTATTGGTTTATATTACATTACGCCCAAAACATGCCTATAATTAAGAGACTATAAGTACAACACATTTGAACCATACACCCTACTTTGTGCTCAGATTATCTGCAGGTAAACTAGTAAAAGTGGATTTGGACATGCCTTAAATTCACTTGCATCATGTGCTTTAGACTGTGCACTTAGATCATTAAAATATAGCCACTAGAATTGATTATTAAAAAAAAAAATGTTTTCACCATTAAAAAAATGCATTGACATTGTTTAATTTTCATGTACCATGTTCTGGAATGTCTCCTGATTTTTTTTTTAATGATCTTATTAGGTATCTTACAAACGAGATTTTGATTGGATTTCTAGGAGGCTAGTGACTAGGCAGTCAGGATGATATTTAAAGACAAAGACCAAAGCTGTGAAATATTTTACTGCAGCCTTGCGGGCAAGGCTTTGAAAGAGGATAGGTCCTTACCCTCGTGCTTAATTTTGACTTTCCCTTATCCTTCGCAGAATAGCTCAAAAGTTTGAGCCGTCCGATCACCTAGACCAGGGCTGGAAGAGCGATAACAGATTATGAAATGATAGACCAAGTACTGCAGTGCAGATAGAGGAAAGAGGTTGGAAAGAGAGGGCTGAGACAAAACTTGCTGCAGTTTCAGTGTGTTTTAAGGACACCACACACTTCCCCCAAATATTGCAGCTACTGTATGTTGCCCGTTACCCCTGACCTTTTCTCTCTCACCCCCTTATCATCCTAATGCAGGGGAAAAGAGAGAGATGAAGAGGAATAATGCATAAAGCTGTGAGGGGATGTTCTGCACCCATGCGTATTTATATATATATATATATATATATATATATATATATATATATATATATATATATATATATATCTACTGCCATGCTGGAACTGTGTCAAGACTTGAAACATGAGCAGAGAGGACAGAGGCAGACACACACACCAATGGAGATGCTACCGCAATCTCTGGAGCAGCATGTCTTAAACTCGTAGTAATCAGATTCAGAGGCAACTTGCTCAACAAGACCTAGTTGGCTCGATTGCTTACCACAGCAATATCTATAATGAAAGTGTGTGCATTTGTCAGATGGACAGAGGGTCCTTGCAGCTTATTTGAAAGCCCTGAGACATAATCAAGAATGTGGCCCCCATTTACTGCCGTTGCTTTCACCTTGCCTTTCACCCTTGTGTGTGTGTGTGTGTGTGTGTGTGTGTGTGTGTGTGTGTGTGTGTGTGTGTGTGTGTGTGTGTGTGTGTGTGTATACTTGCAAAGATTTTTTTAAAAAAAGCTCTATGTTTAACATTATAGCATAGAAAGTAGGGGTGGGACGATACTGGATGGAATTCGGAATCGTTCGATAATGGTTTTCACAGTTCGAGACGCTGCCCATTTTGCGGGATCGTGTGTTATTAAAGCCCTGGCAAAACCAGTATGTTGGCATGGCTATGCATCAGTGTCAGCTTAAAATGACATTAGGTTCAGGCGGATATGTTGGTCTGTAGTAGGGAAAATCGAATCCCCCTCCCCCATGGAAATCAATCTCAGACTGGAGATGGAAATGGAGTGTAACGAGTTGACAGTTCTGTCTATCAGACAAGAGAGTTGGTGGACACTGAAGTGCATTTATAAGAGATGTCAGGCCTAGACTTTCCAATGGTCATGGCAGCAGTGATTTGTAGCCAGGTGAAGGGATCGTCATGCCAGGCATAGTTGTGAACACGTGTTTCACAGGAGAATATCACTTTTTGATTTAACTGAGACCGAAATCATTCGCAGAAACAGGTTGCCCGGTCTAACAATTCTTGCTACACCTGGTGACGTCAAGGATGGCATTGAGCCTGTCTACTGTGTTCTTGGCGCAAAGCCGCCATTTATACTTTGCCTCATGGATAATTGCAATCAGACGCAAAATAAGGCCAAATTGCACTCGGTTGCAAAACTTGGGCATGTTTGCGCTGTAATATCCTTTGTGAATCAGACCTTGAGACGGGGCAGATAGTGGTTGCAAGTGATGCGCAATTCATGGTGCTATCGGCAGCCGCAACCCATTCTTTGTGAATTCGCCTGTCAATACGGAGCAAGTCTTAGAAAAATCAGACATCCGCAGATAGAAACAGACGAAAGAGGGGGAGTGTAAAGGTAATTGGAATAGGTGTACTTGCAGTTAAATTAAATTCTCTTTCAAGTCAAACGTCCCAAGATGTGAGTGGCAAGTATTGTTCTTGCAACTGCATTTATAGCCTTTTTTTTGTACTTAAACATAGTTTAACCATGTCATATGATATGCTACTTCAGTACACTTTAACAACAAATAGTACTGGGACCACTACAGAAAATTGCAATTGAACATTTAATATCCAGGAATTCACATTACAGACAATACCACTGACTGTTCCTTGTCCGATGTGAGGGTCTGAGGACAGGTTGTTGTGCTGCTATAAAGCCCACTGAAGCAAATTTGTAAGTTGTGATATTGGGCTGTACAAAAAAAATTGACTTGACTGTCTCTGTAACAAATTGGCCACAATTTTGAACATTGACCATAAATGGTCCAGCCATATACTAGGTTTTGACCTAGTCTTGTTTATTTTTTGTGTGCCTCTTGCTCTGGGTTCCTGTCGAAGCTTTCCCCACTGAATAACATCCCCTCTTAGAACAGATTTACTACTCATTTTCCAGAAGTTGTTTTTTCCCCAAAGCTACCCCTTTCTCCTTAGCTGTCACTTTTTTTCTTTCTTTTTTTTTTAACACATTCAACTTGTATTCCTTGATCACAGCAGTGTTGTCAGGGCACTATGGCTCCAACACTTACAGTTTCAATTTTGGTTTACTGGTTCTGGTCATACAGGATTTGAAGCCTATTCCACTTAAATACTCCTTGTAAGTCATTTTAAAATAGCCCAGTGCCTAGAACATAAATATGAAAATGCATGGCTTTGCCTTTATTTCACACAAGGAAGGGAGTCTAGTCTTTTGAGAACCAGACTTCAAGTGTTTTCTTTTGGCATTATAGTAAACATAGAGAAATGACTGACCAAAAAGATAACCACTCTGTAAGCTACGAGTAACAACAGACAAACGCTTTCATTACTGCTAATAAGGCAGAATCACCCCATTTCAGAGTATTGCACACCAGTGTTTTCCAGTTACCACGCCATTACCTTAAAAGAAACCTCCCTTTGCAGTGACTGTTTCAAGTGATGTTGATGTTTCTTTACTGTAGTAGGCTTTCATGTAGTGGCCATGTAATTCTGTTACATTGTTTATTTCTGTAGCTGTCAGGCAGGAACTGCGGTGTCATACAGTCTTTATTATAACTTAATAAGAGAGCAGTTGAGTTTGTACTTGGGTCCTAAGAGACTTAATGCAGTAGAATTGACCCTTACAAGGAGAGAATGGGCTACTGCATTTCTGGGACGTTGGGATGGAAATGCTATTAAGTCTGTTGGACGTTGACTTCAGTATAACCTTTCTGATACAACAATTACAACCCTCCCCCCCAGCTTATTTTTGAATTTCATTTCACCCACCCCATTGTGTTTTTATTAAGCCGACAATTCTCTGCCAACCAATCGCTGCTTGGGTCCAGCACTACTCCTGTGAGGGCGTGCATGTGTGCACTACTCCTGTGAGGGCATGCACGTGCGCACTATCTAAATTAACAGTGGGAGTGCCACGCACAAGCGACATTCCTTCCTGTAATTTGCCCTGGGTAAATTGTTTATATTTAAACTCCAGTCATCTTGCTTCTCTGCCCAAACAAGTAGTATGGCCTGAAATGCCTGTTCCCCATATGTCTAACCACAGGTATCGGCAATTGTCTCACTGTCAGTCAAAAGTATTTAATGGCATGCATGCCGAGGCCTATGGGGAGAAAAGAGGGCCAGATTCGGTTCAACAACGACACATATGTAGATGCAAAGCACTACCGTTGAATGTCTTTGTTGTGTACAGAGTGATACCTGGTCATTGTCTGACGTTTTTAATTTGAAGTAGGCCTAGTACTGACTGTACATTTTCAACTGAGTAGGTAACGTTACATATTATTTACATAATATCCTGATTGGACGCTTAACATTGGCATTGTAAAATGGATGCTTTTGCACTGGTTCAGCTCAGCGGAATCAGGTTTTAAGCTCACCAACAGCCCAAAAAGTAATCTGATGCATCAGCAACGTTTGAAAACTTTTATCAAAAGATTGATTTGTATGTAGCATGTCTTATTTTCATTTCTGTGAAATCCTACCCTGAATTAAACCGCATGGGCAATACCAGGTGATAAAAAATGAGGGAGAGATAAAGAGAGAATAATGTTTGAGGTGCAGAAAAAATATTTTGCCATATGCCGATGGCTGAGTTGAACGTGAGACTAAATATATGCAAGATTCATGACTGACTTCACATCTAAAATGGTCAAATTTTTATCTGAAAGGCACAAGGTTGTTTTAGCTGATGAGAGTCAGTAGACTTGGCACACTGGCACAGTCCAAGGAGGACAGGGCTCTTTCATTTTCAGGCAGGATAAGACTGATTGCATCAGAGCCTTCTGATGGAGCCAGAGAGGCATCAAGTCGGCATGTGGTATAACCTCTTACAGCTCTGCCTCTGTCCTCTCTCTCTCTCTCGCTCTCTGAAAGCAGCCCCTTGGTCCTTTCACAGAGGGCAGGTCAGTGCAGTGTTGTTTGCTGTAGATTGCTCTTCCTCTCAGGTTTGCTCTTAAAGCCTCTGTGTCTGAGGCTTTTGATGATGCAGCCTTTCATCACTGAGAGACATACTTGTCTTTATCACTCAGTCTAGACATAGCACAATTTGAGCACATTGCATCAATTGATCTGATTGCTGTTTGCCATTATTTGTAGTGAAAAAGCACTCCTACTCTTGGTTACTCCAAAAAGGACCATCTCTAACGACAGGCCTAGTAGCCACTACACTATCTGTTGGTGAGTGAGTTTGAAACTTGCCATTATGTACAGTATAATTTATACAGGAATGTTAATCTCTCTCTGAGATATAAAACCGGTTTGCCCCCCGCTTTGAGATTCTCAACAGCTTCGACTACAGTATTGTACTCGGTGCTGCTGTCCTTGCACTGTCTATATTGAGTGCGTGCATTTGTGAGTTGTCACACTTTGTCCTAAAGCCTGAGAGACAGGGTCCCAGCAGCTTTCACTTTGCTGACGCTGTGATGGAATTAGACTTCTATCACAGTGGTGCAGCTGCAGAAAAAGCTCATTCGCACCTCCTTCCCCAAGGGCAATCTCCTTGCCCCGTCGCAGGTAGGAATCGAAGTGCGATTTAGCGCTCAGCTGCTTTCATACACTTTGGCTGATAAACCTAAGTCAAGAGCAGTACATTTTTATCTGAATTTCCCCAGATAAATCCAAAAATGGATTCAGGTGTCCGGTTGTTTTACACTGAAGGTTTTCTGGTTCACTGTGACTATGTGGGGTTTTTTTTTTATGTTTGTACTTCCTTGTTCCTTCCAAATAGGCTCATCAGGTTTCATTGAACTGTTTAATTTCTATCACTATGGTGTCTGTGACTATCTAATATGCTAAAGTCCTATTCGCACAGGGCTAGTATTACCTGGGGACCTCATGTGATTTAGAAATTATTCACCCACATCTGTGTTTCGTGTAGCGCATTTGCACAGGATAAGTGAAGTCTGTATTTTACTTGAATTTACTGACATTATCCCCCCGGATATGATTGAAAATATCAAGGCTCTGCCTAACATCCGCTTCTGAAATCCTCCTCCGGCTTCGCCCTGCCCAGGCATAGTTCACCATCTTTTTGGTCCTATTGCACGCACTCAGGCGCCACCTCCCCGATGGTGCAGGCGAGACGGGCCGGTCGTGTGTCCAAGGGGCCGGGATCTCACCTCAGCTGGCACATGCCAGCCCTCACTTTCATTGCAGAGATTTTTCTCTTCTGGAGGATTTGAGCTTGCTCTTTCTGCAAATGGGTTGCCATGCTGTGTAGTGAGATGAGCCTTCTTAATCTGGACCCAAAATGCTGTCAAAACTTTAATTTATCATTTCTGCAGCCTCCATAATTCTCGGCCAGGAAAAAGGCTGGAAAAAATGGTGTGGAGATAGCAAAAAAAACCTTGCTAAAAAAATAAGACCTCAGATTACTGAGTTGCCGATTCCATCCACCCTTCCATTATCCAAGCCGCTTATCCCAACCAGGGTCACGGGTTGCTGGAGCCTATCCCAGCCGTCACTGGGCGGCAGGCGGGGAGACACCCTGTACAGGCCACCAGTTCACAGGGCCGACACACACGCACACATTCACACCTAGGGAAGATTTAGTATGGTTGATTCACCTGACCTACATGTCTTTGGACTGTGGGAGGAAACTGGAGCACCAGGAGGAAACCCAGGCAGACACGGGGAGAACATGCAAACTCCACACAGAGGATGACCTGGGACGACCCCCAAGGTTGGACTACCCCGGGGCTTGAACCCAGAACCTTCTTGCTGTGAGGTGACTGTACTAACCACTGCGCCACTGTGCCGCCCCACACATATCCAACATATAAAACAATAATTAAAAAATTCACTGTCCAAGAGGGCAAACGCCAGCCAGGATGACTGTTGGAACTGCCGGTCTGCATGGGCTGTCAGTTAGCTTAGCCTGCCCCGCTTCCCTGTCCTGTGAGACCTGTCAGAGTTGCCAGTTCACACAGAACTAATATTGTCAGATGACCTCTGTGTTTGCTGAAATATGGTCGGTAATTTGTGCTGGAATTTTTACTCTACAAATTACAGACATTGGCCTATTTGCATGGGAATAAGATCACAGATAACCTCCACTGTTATTACAAATTACTAGAGGTCCCTAGGTAATACTAGTCCCGTGCAAATAAGACATAAGGGTGCTTTCACACCTGAGCTGTTTGGTCCGTTTTAATCAAACCCCGGAGTGTTTACCCCTTTGGTTTGGTTTGTTTGGGCAGGAGTGAACACAGCAACTGCACTTGGGTGCGGACCAAAACAACTGGACTGAGACCTTGTTGAAGAGGTGGTTTCTGTCCAGTTAAAAATGAACTGTGGCATGGTTTGTTTGTGGCATGAACGTGATCTGACCCAACTGCAGGAAGCATTGCACGTTTATTTTTGGATTAAACCAGCTCCCTTTAACACGTCTTCATCACATTACGTGAAGCAACACATTATTCTCTAGACATTGCTTTGAAGTGCATTCAGTTATGCCGTTCTGCTCAAATACTTTTGCTTGGTATATGATCCAAACGATGACCGCAATTATTAACAAATGCCAATTCTGCCAATGGTCCATGTTGAATAACTATCCTGAAAGAAGAAAAAAAAACCTCCTTTCTCCCCCCACCAACCCCATGAGATTTTTGACCAATGAAAAGAATGACAGCTACCACATGGATTCCGTTGATAAATTGCGGTTCACTTGAAATTCTGCTGTGTGAAACCAAAGCAAACAAAAAGGGGAAAATGCAACAACGTAGCAACTCATCGACTGGTTGGGACCAAAGCGAACAGACTACAGGTGTAAGAAAACACCCTAAGAGAAAACGAAGGGATAACCAAGTGATGGGGGAGTCTGAACACCATCTCAGCAGAGACACAACCCAATTATTCTTTCAGCTGCCATTGACCCAAGATTCAGAAAGCTGAAGTTTATGGCTGCCGAAGATGGTGCAAGGGGCAGTTGAAGCCATAGCCTTCAAAGAAGCAAAGGAGACTGGGGTACATGGCTGTGAACAGCAGCAGAGGGTTAATGCCCCAGGCAGAGGTGAAAAATCAGCACTGGATAATCTCCTTCAGTCTGACTCAGACAGTCTCAGTGAGGAAGAGGAATCCCAGGAGGACCAAAAGATCCAAATGGTGAGAAATGAAGTTCAGATGTATTTTGCAGAGTCAGCAATACACAAAAAGTAAGACCCCCTCAGATGGTGGAGGGAAAATGAGGGGCATTTTCTCACATTATCAAAGCTGGCAAGATCTTTTCTGTGCATTCCTGCGACATCATCCCCGTCAGAGTGAATCTTCTCTGCAGCAGGGAATATCTGGCGGGGAATATTTCAGAAGAGAGCAAGCCTCTCCTGAGACCATGTGGTGATGCTGACTTTCCTCTATTTCAATACAAAACTGTGATTGACATGTAGCCTCGTGTAGTTGCAACAGAGTGTAGACCACAGAATGCACTTTTCTATCCTTTCCCTCTTGTTTATTTTTTTAAAATTTAGATGGATTGTTTGATTTATTTGATTAAGGGAAAACTGCTGTAGTTTTGTTCTATTTTATTGCTGCTACTTTGACAATTACTGGTTTTAAATTTTGACAGAAAAAAATTGATATTAGAATTTTTATTCCTTTTGTATTGGCAGGAAAGTTCATTAAAAGACATATTTTTGAACGAAGTATTCATCTTTATTGTCTTTGTTTGTTAGCACAGGCCTAAAACAACCTCAAGCTAAATTTAAAAGTTGATAGCTAAATAAGAGCCAATGAGTAATTGTGCGGTTCGTAATTCAAATAGTCGATTATTCATTTCAATAATCAACTATGAAAACAGAAATTAGTTGCAGCTCCAATGACGATGTAAAAAGGATCTCAGAGTGAATCGTCTGTGATGGTAGGAAAATGAAAACTGGCTCAAGCCTATTGAAAATCCTAATGTAGCCATAAGTTGTGGTAGCCGATGACATCAAAGTCAGATATTCCCGTTTTCCTAATACACACTTTTTTCCCGATAATGTATTCTCAAGTGGCTCGTAAGCAGGATAATTTATGTGTGATGTGAGCTAGCAAGAGTGTGTGTGAGGTGAATGAATGAAGGTCATGCAGACGCAGCAAAGTGCCAACTCATCTGGATGGAGGCTGTGAGAGGAGGGTGAGCGGCCCTGTATCATTAACTTTATTGCTGTGCAGAATGGGCCCTTTAACGTGCACTATGTCCCCCTTCCCCCTTCCTTAAAGGTTGCTGTCCTTTCATTCTCTCACCATGCTTACCCTCCTACCCACCCCTTCTGCTTTCTTTCTTTGGCTCTCCAAATATTAACAGGGTCATTCAAACGTCCCACATTCCTGAGAAGTTGTATGATGATGTCAGCTGCTCGGAGTAGGTCTCAGAGTGACTTTTATGGTCCAAAGACAGAGATCTGAGATTTGGCTCTTTCCTGTGCAGAGGAATGGCTCAGTTTGTGCCTGATCTAATTTGAAACTGAATGGGATGGCTCACTATGTACAATGCATTTACAATTGTTATTGGGGGTATGGACAAGAAATATTATTTGATCCACTTCTGCGGTCCCCCCCCCCCTCCTGGCAGTCTCTCACCTGATAGTTATTAGGTCCTCCACTGGCAGTGATGGGAACCAGTGAAATGGGGACTAAATCTATTTACAGCCTTCTGTACTGTCGATTACTATTAAGGATGACTCACTGCTTCATTAGGCCCATGGAAGGGGTCATTCTTTTACTTCCCTATGGAACAAAACAGTTGGTTGTGTAAGACCCCATGAGTCACACCTTCCCTTCCTGTAATCTCCAACCCGTTTTGCTGGTCATACACATGTTTTCCGGCTGCATCTGTTGCCATGGAGATTTTTCAGTGCAAACATTTCACCTGCCTGCTCAGTGAGTAAGACCCACAGTTGAAGAATATAAAGGATTGGGGTCCATGGGTTAAGTGTATTGCTTAGTTGATGTCCCTGCTGGTGCACCCCACCGCTCCTAAGCCCTCCAGCCACCTTTTTGTGCCTATCAGGGCTGCAGCTGCTCTGCTGCTCGGCCCCTAAGTCCTTGATGCCTGTGGCCCGACTGACCTGACGGTCCCACCATAGCCCTGTAAGTAGGGCTGTGCATAATGGCTGAATGATATTGCGATATTTGTTAGTGTTTTTGTTTGTTTGGGGTTTTTTTTTTGTTGTTGGTGATATTAAAGAAAAACAGGAGTTAAATAACTTCACCAGATATGCAGCTTTTAACTTCAATAGCTCCATTTGGGAAAGATATTAGCCTGTCACTCTAGCAATGATTAGGGGGACTTTACAGGGGGAAATTAGGCATTTGTTCAGTACTCTGGTTGATGCACTATGACACCATTGTATTCAGTTAATACTCACCAATTAATCCAGGCTAGTCCATGATCAATATAATATTTATTATGTGGGCCTCCGGGTAGCATAGCAGTCTATTCTGTTGCCTACCAACATTGGGATCGCCACTTCGAATCCCCGTGTTACCTCCGGATTGGTCGGGGAGGGTCCCTACAGGCACAATTGGCCGTGTCTGCGGGTGGGAAGCCGGATTGTGGGTATGTGTCCTGGTCATTGCACTAGTGCCTCCTCTGGTTGGTCGGGGCACATGTTCGGGGGGAGGGTGAACTCGGGGGAATAGCGTGATCCTCCCACATGTGATGTCCCCCTGGTGAAACTCCTCACTGTCAGATGAAGAGAAGTGACTGATGTCTCCATGTGTATTGGAGGAGGTGCGTGGTAGTCTGCAGCCCTCCCCGGATTGCAGAGGGGGTGGAGCAGCGACCAGGACAGCTCGAAAGAGTGGGGTAACTGGCCAAATACAATTTTTTTTGGGGGGGGGAGGGAGTAATGCTAATATAGGCAAATGATAACTCAAATGCTCTTTGTGCTTTACTGCTTTGGCTGCTGTATTACAAATTTGGTTTAAGTCAGACACAGAGGGTTCAATCAGTTCAGCTTACAACATGCCCCAGAAGCGCCTATGATGTTTGTTTTTTTTACTAAGCTGTCATTCCAAACTGATGGACGGCTCATAGCAATGAGCACATTCCAGCAGTTCCTTTAATTAAAAGTACACATCTGTTCAGAACAAAACACACAAAGCGAAGGTTTTTAGTGTTGGTGTTTAGATTGTAGAGCATCATGTGGTGAAGAATGAGTCTTCATTCTCAGATGTCTATTTTGAAATTACCTATGTGCAGAAGACTAAGGCCTTCTCTCATGTTTTAAATCCTACCCCCAAGTGTCCTAATCTAATTGTCGAGATTGATAAACTACCACAGAAGTCCTCACACGCTGGTTTGATCTTTTTTTTTTCTCTTCCAAGACACATTGCTGATCATTTGCGAAGAAATGTGACAAGAATGATGCTGGCTGAAGATGCTGGCTGCAATACTTATTACCTTCATAATCCACACCAGTGTGGTTGCTTGGCAGCTGAGGGTTTCCACATTCCACTCGTATCAGTGAAAGCTTCATTTAGATGGTCCTGTCCTCGTTAGATTGCCAAGAGCCAGTCTCAACCATCTGTCTTTGAGACACAGACCCACAGATCCAGCCCCTCCAGACAGAGTCTGCTGTGTGTTGCTGGTTAGAGTGCTTGGCCTGTGTCTATATCAGGGGTGGCGACTCTCGACAGTGGTGACAGCGCTGGTTAGCTCATGGTTGAAAGGAATGCTGAGTACTGGCCTCTCGTTTCTCTGTTGACACAGAGGAATGAGGCCTGGCGCAAGGAGAGTGATATCAGTCAATCTCTCACACACACACACACACACACACACACACACACACACACACACACACACACACACACACACACACACACACACACACTCACCCAAAGAAAGGGAACATTGACACTATTTACAAAGATTTGTAGTGGACACTCATAGTAAACACTTATTTTAATACGAAAGGTTGTCAAGGCAATTCTGGAACCTTGAGCTAGTGTTTATGTATTTCTCTTTTATCACTCTATCTATTTCTGCCTATCTCTCTCTGTCTCTCTGTCTCTCTCTGTTCCTCTTTGCCTCCGTCCCTCCCAGATGTTCTTAACAGTGTACCTCAGTAACAATGATCAGCATTTTACGGAGGTGCCCGTTACCCCAGAGACACTGTGTCGGGATGTGGTGGAGCTGTGCAAGGAGCCAGGAGAGACTGATTGCCACCTTGCTGAAATGTGGCGTGGATCTGGTGAGCGATTATTGCCATTTAACCATTTGTTGACATCTTCTCCTTGCCCACGGTAGGGAAAAGACATCGCAATATTTTTATTCCCGGGATTTTGCTGGTGAAACGTTGTATCCATAAACAGGAATAATTTCATAGACATATTTTCCCATCTCTTGTCCACCACTCCTGTTTGATAACCGTAAGATCTGTTTTTCTAAAAGACCGTTTTCGGCAGATGGCTTAGCAGCGGCCTTGCTTGGTGATTGCCTTTTGAGGGGTTAGTATTTGTCTGACTTGCAGACTGCATCGCATATGAAATGATAAGTATGTTTCAACAAAGTGTGCAGATGTTTCCTGGGTTTATCTCAAGCACTAGGGTGATGAGGGTGGACGGCAAAGCGTCGTGCGCGCCCAGACTGAGAAGGCATTCAGAATCAAAGCTCAAGGACCCAGGCTTCATTGCAGTTTCCATGGCAATGCTGCCATAAGAGAGTGCCAATTATTGTGCTAAAGTGCTTCCACAAGGAGAAGAAATCATCAAGTGGCTTTTAAAAGAGGCTGCTGACGACTGAAAAGATTATCTTGCACCTTATTTTAATTGCAGTCCACATCACATCGGCTCCCCCTGAAGGCAGTGGGATAGGTTCCCTAACCTCTATTCATGAAACGGTCTTTGTCTGTTCAAATCCATAATATCAATAACTAAGGTTTGCTTCATGAGGCGATCTAAATCTATCATGCTGTATCGGCATATTCTATTTATAGTGTAGTCATGATTTTAGACGCCCAATATCAATGTCCCTCACCTTTTAGTGTGTCAGTCCATTTGTGTAATGAAAAGGCAGCAAAAAGGTTAAGAAAAGACGTAGGAGAACAAGTGATGAGCTCTTTGGCACAATACCAGCCAGAATAATTGACAACAGATCAGGGCTTTTTCCTAAAGGCATTCCTCAGCAAGATCAACTAGAGATGGATGTCCTTTTGAAATGAATCTCCTCTGAATGTAGGTCAGCCAAGTCGTGCTAGTGTTGTTGAACAGGCTTCACAAAGTATACGCTACACAAATAAACCCTTCACCTACACCTATGCTGATATTGTCAAGTAATTTAATCCCGACTAGGTTAACTTTCCTCAGAGAACCACTGTGTAAATACAGTATTTACACTTCACTTTCATTTGCTCTCTCTAAATAGTGATGATGACAGTATCTGGCACATGTTTCATCTCCTCTTCCAGTGACTGATTTGGTCATTATGTTTCCACCTGTAGAGCGACCTGTGGGTGAAGGAGAGAGAATGTTGGATGTGCTGCAGCGATGGGGGCAGCACAGGACAGAGGTGCGCTTCTTCCTACGTCACGACCGAGCCCCCAGCAGGGAGTCAAGTAAGCATCCACCTCCATGTACACACAAACCCTAATCGCCAAGCACACACCCTACAATAGAACAGAAGCAAGGGTGTCAGTAGGTGAAGGCAGGAAGACCACTCTTGTATAAGAAGCATCGCTTGAGTACTTCTTAGAGGAAAACCACATGTTACGTGGTACTTGTGTCTTTACTTAATGTCTGTTTTTGACATTTAACATCTGGTCGGTCGGTGAGTTAACTCCAGAGTCCCTCAACTTTTACACAGAAAGACAGGTAGGCCTGCTGCAACCTGGTCAAAAACATTTTATGTAAAAGACTGTTTGAAGTTGAGCAAGAGCCAAGTAGCCTCTCCTACCACAGTGCAATACAAAAGGACTGAAAATTGATATCTAAGTCTCCTTTGAATGGATTCATAATTGGCAGGCATCAAATCCCTTGACAAGCCTTCAAGCCTTATTTAGCCCCTAATGTTGGAGGCCCAGCTTAGAGGCAGGGTGTCCCAGTTACGTCGTCATAAGCCAGTTACTTTTCAGTTCTCCTAGGAACACAGAAAACTCTAGTATTTTGGTCCTGCACTATCCTCTCAGCCCCTGGTTGCATAACTAAGCCCTTTTACCTCTCACAGCTTGAGTCTGGCACAGGGATTAGATGGGTGTTTTCCCTTCCTGTTATCTTAGTTTGCTCTTGTTTTCCCACATTGTTAACTTAGTTTAGCTCAGTCTAATAACACAGTTGTGTACTAGCTTACTTCTATTAAAGTTGTGTAGTTTGTTTGCTTTACCCGTATTATTCTCTTTACCCTACGTTTCCTCTTATGGAGAGAGAACTGTACAATTGGACTTACCAGTTGTGTCTGGTAAGTTAAAAAGACATCATGTTGGATGTTCTCATTTCCATGACACTGGGTAGCTGTTTTCATTTTCAGCAGGTCAGAAGACTAAGCTTGTTGTTTTCACTATGGCACTAGCTATCTGTCTTCATATGATTCCTGTGGGGGCTTCGGTGTTTTTTGTCTCCATGACTAACACTGTGCTACTCTATGTATGTAACATATGTCAGGGGTCATGCAAAACCTTGATGTAGCTTTAGAGCTTATGTCAGGGACCAACACTTAAGGGATCTGTTCTAGTCTACCAACTCCTTACAACCCCCAGCTGTCAAAAGCCAATCGCATGGAATGGATGGACATACATGTACACGTGTATGCAAACTTGTACACTTTGTCGTGGGCTCTGCTTTCCTGGGTGGTGTACCAAGTCAAATCCTGAGATTATTACAAGTCACAAAGCAATACTGATCCTTCTTTGTTCCCAGGAGGGGCTTAGCTCCATCAACACTCGTCAGTCTGCGTTTGCCTAACCTCCTGCTGACCTGCCTCCAGAAAATGGACATACACCTAGTTGTGTCAGTTGGTTTTTAGAAGGAAGAGGGACAGAGAATGACAGGCAAATGGAGAAAGGAAGTTCCAGTCATTTTTGACGGCTGTGTGTTAAGGCCAAAAAGTTTGCCGGAGCAGTTGAGTTTAAGACTAAACAGAGGCATTCGTCTTTGGTGCAGTTCTGCAGCACATCGTGATGTCTGACGGGGTCTTGTGTCGTGTTGCTGGTTATTCAGGTGGCTCAAGAGGCTCTGATTCCAAGAGAAATGGAGTGAAGGGCCCTCCAGACAGAAGAATGGAGAATGGGGTGAGTTGTGATGTAGTACTTAAATCAGTCAGAGGGCGTCATTTCAGAATTGTGTGCTGCCCATTTTGCAAACCGTTCCCCTGTTCATTGTTCTGTATTACAAAATGGACAATTGCTTTGTGTTGATATTTTTTAATCAGATGTCTTAAGATTATCAAGAGAATCAAATATCTTAAGACTGTCACTGATCTTCAACAACAATTTTTATTTTTATTCCGGGAAAAATTAATTTGATGTAAAGTCTCTTTTTGACAACACAAGGAGCAGCACAAGTAGTGTTGGGTTATTTTTAAAAGATCTGCCGCATGAGGAAAATTAGGCTCACCTTTGGACAAAAAACTAGTTATCAAAAATGTTGAACACATTTACCTGTTAGTTGCCAGATATTTCATCAGCACTACTTGCTTTGTCTCAGTGGCTTCATTCTCAGTAAGTCACATGTTTCAAAATCATGACATGAGGACAAATGTGTGTTCAGAGACCTAAAGCAGAGAGGAAAACAAGTTAAGTCACTCTACATGTACCATGACTCAAAAATAATTTTTGTTTGTTTGGAATGAGTTTTACATGGAGTAATTCAATTATAGTTAGGCTATAGTATATGTGTGTGCTTTGTTTTCAGTCGTACATCAAAACCTCTCCACAAGATCAGAAATCCCAGGAAGATTTTCATGTGCACCTGCATTCACGCTGACTGCTTCTCCTTGTTCTGTCTCTACCCAGGTGGCAGCACCCCGAATGGACATGACTCTAGCCGAGTTGCAGGAGATGGCCGCCCGACAGCAGCAGCAGATAGACAACCAACAACAGCTGCTCGCTTCCAAGGTATACAGTGAGAGAAAAAGAGAGACCGAAAGAGAAAGCAAGAGATGGATGCAGGGAGACAAAAGGGAGAGGGGGTGTAGAGGGCTTATAGAGGACATAAAACTTGAAAGCAATAGTGATGGAAGTCTAAGGCATCAGAAAAGAGAGAAATTGTGAGAGATTAAGAGGAGGGTGACTGAGGGGGTGGAGGAGGGGGAGTGGGGAGATGGAACACACAACAAAGGCACTAAGACAGAACCAGCACACTTCTGGAAATGAAGATGGAGGATATGTGGGGGTCGGGGAATAATTTTAGAGCACAAGCGGTGAATTGTGAGTAGGTTGCAGGTGCAGTCTTTTGATATTTGAGAAGCCTGGTGGTGTCACAGAAAGAGCTGTCTGTCTTGGAAAGTGTTTGTATCGGGCTACCATCTTCCTGCTAAACTTGGGTTTTACTTTTTACTTACCTTAGTTATTCAATAATGGCAACAGTAAGAGAGACTTGACAAGAACAAGTGTGATAATTTAGCCTTTGGCTGCCCCTGTGTTTTTTTTTGTGTCCCCCCTCCCCCCCTCCATTTTTGTGTCTTGATGTGCTGGTGCCCGAAGCTGTTTTCATTTTGCTTAGCAAAACATATTTAGATTATCGGGGGACATATTTAAAATATAATACTGCTTGTATCTATTAACCAGAATTTATTTTTTTTTATCATTGGGAACATTCTCTCTCTCTCGCTCTCTTTCTCTTTCTCTTTGTCTTAACCCCACATCAGCTGCTACTCCACCTTGAACATACCCTGCAGGCTTCACCTAGTCTGTGTGCGCCGCAGCCACCCCAGCAGGCTGCGTGCTGATCCAAACATTGTCAGTGTATGCCTAAGGATAACACAGCAAGTGCAGGAATGTAACCTTGAGCAATCGCCTGCAGTTGCACACCAGTCAAGTAAACAAAACGGGCATTAGCATCAACACACAGCACCTGGAGTGCCACTGGATATAAAGGCCCCATTGTACTCTTCTGGGGAAACTGTAATAGAGCGAGGATGATAATGATGCTGTTGAGCTTGGCAATTTGAATGAGAGTACATTCTTATTTAAGCCATTAACCAAAGGGATATAGTTTGAGTAGGGGAAGGAGAGTTACACACATTCAAACTCTCACACCTAGGATTGCCTTCTACTAGAGGGGGAGTTGGGGGTTCCTTGTCTTGCTCAAAGGCTCTTCAGTGGTAGTTGTCAGAGACCTGGGATAGGCACATTTGGGCCCTTACCCTGTCCAGAATGGAGAGAATAGTTGTTTGTCTTAAGGCATTTCCATCATCCCTCTTATCGGTCGATTCTCCACCCGTGTCTCTCGCCCCTTTGTCTCTAAAAGAGGCTCTTTTTTTTACGTATCTGTTTAACAGCAGTGACACCATAGTCTACCTCCATATCTGCTCAGTGGCTTTGCTACATTAGAAAAGCTATGACACTTTCAAGGGCACAATTGTTTCATTAACTGTCTTGAGAGTTCTTCAGAATTTTATTCAGTTTTTTTAATATTTATCTTTTTCTTGGGTACTCAATCCTCTTTGATTGCCCTTTCTCTTTCATGGTAAAGGACTGTGGCAGTGGTACTATAAGAAGACGGACGTTTGGCTGGAAAGTTTCAGTATCAAATCCAGCAACTGAAATGCACTCATATCCCATATCAGCTTTTGAGTAAGGTGTTAAAAGAAACAGTTCACATTTTTGAAGTCTATGCCTATTCTATCCTCACTACTCATGCAGTACATAAGTAGATTTAATTTTCATGGTCATCCGTCTTTTTCTTCATACTGGACACACAACTCCAGCTTGCCATCCAGAGTCGAATGCTACCAGCAGGGAGACGAATAAATAGTCCTCATTCAATGCAAAAGCTAACATGATGCTACAATAGTTTATCATGACGAATTTGAGTGGTCATTGGTCATCTCCTACCATGCAACTTCTTCCAACACAGCCTACAAATGAATGCCAACGGGGGTCACTCCACTGCCATACATACGGGTGGCACGGTGGTCCAGTGGTTAGCACTGTTGCCTCACAGCAAGAGGTTCCTGGGTTCAAACCCCAGGCTGTCCCAGGTCCTTTCTGTGTGGAGTTTACATGTTGTCCCTGTGTCTGCGTGGGTTTCCTCCGGGTGCTCCGGTTTCTTCCCAACATCAGAAAGACATGCATGTTAAGGTTAATACTCCTGCCTGTGCCCCTGACCAAGGGAATGGAAAGAAGAACGAGTTGGTCCGTGGGTGCTGTAGCCGTCCACTGCTCCTACACAATAGGATGGGTTAAATGCAGAGAACAAATTTGTTGTAAGAATACAATTCTTTGTAACCATACTACTACTACTTTTGGCTGCTCCCGTTAGGGGTCACCACAGCGGATCATCCATTCGTTGTATTCATTGTAACAATACAATTTGTTGTAACAATACAATGACAAAATAAAGTGGCTTACGTTAAAGCAAACACTAAGAGAGAATTTAGCAATAGAAATGACTGAAGAAAAGGATGGATAACTGTGAAAACGAAATCTAGCTATGTACTACATGTGCAGTTAGTCTCTCAGACCCCGTTTCCTCTGCGGAGCTGCTGAGTAACCAATGGTCGAAGACTTTGGTCAAACTGAACAGGTCCCAGGTATCATGTTGGGAACTGTACAGATGCTGGAAAAAGCTTTCACCTTGATGAAGCAAAGTTTTAAAGAAAAATCTTTTTTTTTTTCTGCGCATGATGAAATCCTTAAATCTTTGCTCTATCTCTTATCCACCTCCAATATCCTCAGGAGCAGCGGCTGCGCTACCTGAAGCAGCAGGAACAGCGTCAGCAGCAGCAGGCCTCAGAGCAGGAGAAGCTGCAGCGCCTACGGGAGAATGTGGAGAACCAAGAGAGCAGGCTGAAGAAGGTCCGGGCCCTCAAAGGCCAGGTGGAGCAGAAACGCCTCAGCAACGGCAAGCTGGGTAAGCAAAGGTTGTGGGTCGTGGACTGGTGGATGGGTGACTGGACGGGATGTGTTGAAGGAATACTTCATAGAGGAGAAGAAACTCTTTTTCCTGTTTTTTGATACTATGTTAAACGTGGTATATACAAATAACCCACCAAGTCAAATTACTTGTGTAGGCTAATGAAACAATTTCAATTTCTAATGAAGGGTGGGATGGGTGTTATTAAGTAAATAAATATTGATATAGGAAAATGCGCCACTTTACAAAATCTTTTTTTTCATTGTCCTTATGCATCCTCAATAATCCAGGTAAGAAAGTCACCCCTCAGTCTAGAGACTGAAGCCGTCACTTGGATAAGTGATGAAACGTTTCTCTCTTAATAAATGTCCAGAAGAACTGATTCAGCTTTGTGACTTTCTTTTCATTCTTTCTTAATGTTGTCTTTGTTGTTATCTTTGTTTGATCTCTTTTTCACCTTGCCACTGTCCTCTTCATCCTGTTCTCCCTGGCTGTCTTTTTGTCTTGGCACCCTCCCTTCTTTTTTTTACCCCAGTGGAGGAGATAGAACACATGAACAACCTGTTTCAGCAGAAGCAGAGGGAGCTGGTGTTAGCCGTGTCCAAAGTTGAGGAGCTCAGCCGCCAGCTGGAAATGCTCAAAAATGGCAAGATGGATGCTTTCAATGACAATCAGAGCTCCATGGCTGAACTGGACCGCCTCTACAAGGAGCTGCAGGTGTGTCTGTTAGAGAGAGATGCCTAATCATTTACGTGTAAGGCTTGCACAAAATTCAGTATGAATACAAAATAAGATAGCTCCAAGGATAAGCAATACCAGTGACTCTGTTCCAGTGTGTAGACTTGGGTAGGCTGTAGAACTGAATTGCCCTTTTGGGATAAAATAAAGTCGTCTGAGTGTGATATCCTGTTGCCAGTTGAGGAACAAACTTAACCAGGAACAGAATGCAAAGCTGCATCAGCAGAGGGAGAACCTGAACAAGCGCAACCTGGAGGTGGCAGCCATGGATAAACGGGTCAGTGAGCTACGTGAGCGGTTGTGGAAGAAGAAGGCAGCGCTGCAGCAGAAAGAAAACCTGCCAGTGAGTTTTACAATATACACGAGTCAAACATCACGGCCTGTGATGCAGAAACACCCTCACATGTCATCCTTGGTGTTCATCAAAGTTGTCAACATAGTTTGTCATCATAGGCCTGATCATCTACTATTCACATCCATGGCATAAGTTTTGCTTCACAGCTCCCCCTAGGGGTCAAAGAGAATTAAGGTTGTTTGTCTGTATCTCTGTTTACCCCCGGAAGCCTCAGATACCCTGGCATTCAGAACCGTCCCCTTCCAATGTAAGGCTCCTCAAACTTAAATCTGCTATCGTCTCTGTGTGGGGGGAAAAAATGAAATGAGTGCCTCAAAGGGAGGAAGTTCTCTGTGAACCCTTCCTGTTATCGTTTTTCTTTTATCTTTCCCTCTCTCACTGTCTGAAATGGCTGGTGGGGATTGATCATTGTTCTGATCATGTCACAAAGTAAATACACAATCTAAATTCACACTAACGCTTCCCTGCACTATGTTTTCAGCTCTGTTTGGCAAAAACGACTCCTTTTTAGAAGAGAAGAGATGACTAACAAGAGCAGGCAGACATGACAGACGGGCAGGAATGTCAGAACAGTAGATACCATCTGTCCTGGCTTAGCTCTGACAGAAACAGGAAATGACAAACGATATACTTACTCCAACTTTATGATGTAAAAAAAAATTATGGCGAGAAATACATCTCATCTTTGAGAACACTGTAATTTAGCTATTACTTGATATTGAAGAGCCGTGCTGAGTGATATCCAGCACATGATAAACACTTTACTACAAGTGTTTTGGTTTTGCCCTTAGATGTCTGCCTGGTCCTCCCTCTATTCCCCCTGGGCTGCTTTGAACACCAAAGTTGCCATGGGACTGTTAAATCTGAGTAAACAAAACTCCTTTTTGAAATGGTGTAAGTAGGGAACATTAACATAGTATGTGTACTTAAGTCTAAATAGGAACTTGACGTGTTGGAGGAACCTTTTGAGGAAGCAGTGAACAAGTTGCAAAAACAGCAAATGCAATTAAACACAGTGGTTCATGTTATTGATGATCATCCGTTTTGTTCAGCATATTCAAGAACATCACTCTGTTTCAGAAGTCCTTTATTGTTTTGCAGCAATTACACTAATTTCACTTTCCTAATTGGACTGACTGCCTATCAGAAAGAATAACTCTGCTCTGGTGAACTTTCACATTAACTTTCTTTTTCTCGACTAAATTAACATTCAAACAAGTAATCATACAGTCAAGATGGCTCGCACCCCTAATAATCCAATGCAGTTTTATAGCTTGCTGGCCCAGAATGCAAGCAGAAATGCTCCATATGCTGAATTTGTATTGTAAATATGGACAATAACCTGCTTATTATGCTACAGTTGCATTTATGCAGCAAATGTAGTCTGCAAAGTTTATTACCACTCATAAGTCTGTACATTATACAGGTAATTAATCTCACAATGGAAATGTAACGTATCCTTTTTGAAGCCATGCCTGAGTCCTGTTTAGATAAATGAGCAACTTGTCCACTGAACTGAAAGTGGGAGAATCAAACACTAAAGAAGCCCACCTCCTCTTTTTGATGTTCCTTTCTCTTAAAATGGAGAGGAAGCTGAAGAGACTAAGGTGTATGTATGTCTATGTTCTGTGTGTGTTGGAGTGAGTAACTCTGTGTGTGTGTGTGTGTGTGTGTGTGTGTGTGTGTGTGTGTGTGTGTGTGTGTGTGTGTGTGTGTGTGTGTGTGTGTGCGCGCGCGCCGTAGAGAGGAAGGGCTGAATAGGCCTTAGTGAGGAGTTGATTTACCCACACTCTGCCTGGAATTGCAATGAGTGGGCCTTTTTCACACCAGCACAAAGACACGCTCCGTCCGGCTGCTCTCTTCGCCAACCAAACAGCAAGGGTCTGGCTGACATCACCCGACAAGCATGTATAACCATACTTACTGGACGGAGAGATGCCAGCCCAGTCATCTCAACCCGCCCTAATCACATAGGCCAGGGGACACCGAGGAACGGAAGATTTTTAGTAACAAGGAATTGTATGGTGTTTTGAACTGCTGTTGCATTTTTTGTGTTTTTGTTTTCTCCAAGAATGGCTATCCTGGTAAACAGAGGGCTTCCAAAGACACTCACCTCCAGGTAACTAAGCTAGTTGTGGAGCTGGACTTTCTCTTTCTGTCTAATCTGATCTATGCAGCATGACACTGCACCACACTAGAACTTGTTCTTTATTTTGCCCCCGTACTCTTGGCGTCCAAGGGAGTTGATTTTCAGCTTTTCTTAAAGGAACACAGCTTTGCTGTATTCCTGAGGCTGAATAGGAGGATTTTTCACACAGCGTTTCGGTATCATTTTCAGTCAGTTGGGGACTATTTTACCTGATTTTAGGTAGTAGTTAATGCAACTGTTATTGGGTCCTGGAGAGTAATTGGTTTTATGCTTCTTCCTTAAAACACTATTATTTAGATGCGGTCAAACATAACTTAAAGCACTCTGTATTTAGGGCTCACATCAGCAGTAATATATCAGATAATACAGAGGAAATGTATGGTCATTTTTCTGGTTTGTCACTTGCTCCTGAATGTCTGAATAGTACTTTGGCTCTGCTGTCCACTGAGCTACACTACTGTGAGGGATTTGCATTGCTCTCAGTACATCCTATCTGCCCAACAAACCCCTCTCTCTCTTTCTCTCTCCCCCTCCTCTCTCCCTGTCCAGCTGCCTTCAGACAGCCCTGCAGGTCAGCAGTCGGGTCCATCCCGCGTGGCGGCGGTTGTACCGTATAACCAGTCTTCTACAATGCCCCGTGGCCCAGTGAGACACGAGCTGCTTGTCAAACCAGCCTACCCAGACGGCACAGCCACTCTACCAGCCCACGACCCACAGGGCAAGGCCCACACAGGTGAAAAACCAGAAAGCGCACATAATCCTGCCTCTTTTGACCTCCTTTCCAACCATCACATTCAGTGTCAGCGGAGGCCAAACTTGAATCTCTCCCTTTTGCCATTCTACAACTAGGTCACCTTGATTTACATTTTCCGTTTTGTGTATTTCAACAGGGCTGTCATCCAGAGCAGCTTTAATGAGTGCAGGGATAGAATGACCTTATCATATCTAGGACACCAGACTTATAACAAATCAAAAAAGGAGTATAAACAGCCTTTCAGTGTCCCCACATTTTCCTTTGACTATAGGACAATTACAAAGGTGCCTAGTACTGTGAAAATAATTTCTTTTAAAGAGAAGTTTTTCTTCCCCATCACTGTGTGTCATTGTTTTCCAGTAGCTATCATGATTTATTTTACCCAGTATGGAGCCATGTTGGGTTTTGTTTTTTTCTTTTTGGGAGGGGGGTGTTTTTAAAGAGTTGGAATGTGACAGGAGTGTCCTGCCCCCAGCAGGAACCAAGGAATCTGTGCCACCCTTGGTTTGCGATGTCACCCTGAGCTCGGAAGGTAGCTGTTGCTATTTTGCTTCCTTGGTGCTATTTGTGCCTGCTGGATTCTGAACCGAGTTATAAGTGACTTGTGTTCAGTCTAAGTATCTCTGCAGCATATGTGGGTATTTGTTTTGCTGTGATGCTAAGCGAGATGATCAGCGTGGTGTGTTTCCGCCCCTCTTGTCTTTTACTCTCATGCTCAAATTGTCTCTCGGGGGGTCACACAACTATTGATGAGCTTGCCAAAATGATGGTCTCTGCAGTCGCCATGTCCTACCACTTGATAGAGGTAGAGTGCAAGTCACTAACCAACGGTACCATAGCTGTCTAAAGGTTCATGTGAGAGACAGTCTCTCAGGCTGGTCCTGGGAGAGGAGATAGTCCAAACCCTAATGTACCACTCTCAACTGATGATTGATGTCTATGACTATCTAAACTGATGCTGACTGGAGAGATAAAAGAGTAAATAGGGTAACCGACATTAAATGGAAGGCATTAGAGCAGGAAAGCTGAGTACAGTAAGATATTTCCAGTTAGTCACTCTCTACCTTTATGATAATTTTGGTAAATAATGAATCTCTGCACTGGATTGCATGCACTCAGCCTGTTGTAACAGTCAGACTTTTTATTTTTTTAGATGATATGGCTGCTTTATTATTTATTTATTTATTTATTTATTACTTTTTCAGTACGCAGAAGTGTTGTGTTAATCCTTTTAAATAAAGAAAGCGTCGTTAAAGCTGCATTTTTCCCATGGTGTTTCTGCTGCCCCCTTCTGCCTAGAGACTACAGTACAAAGTCTGCTGTGAAATGTGGGAAAGGGAAGCCTGAAGCCTTGTTAAACATACGACAGGGCAGAGTGGAGACGTACCCTATTTAGAGATGCTCTTTGCATGAGCCTCAACTCTTATTCATGCATTAGTTTCCTCTTGAAATAACCCCTCTCAGTGGATAGTGGGCCAGGAGAGCTTGATAGCATTAAAAATTAATGATCCCACGCCAACATTAGTTAATATAAAACAACAGCACGAGAGCCCTTCTCTCCATCTCTGTCCTCGCTCCCTCCTCCCTCTTTTTTCTCTTTTTCTATTCCCCTCATAGCCCGTATTTTCTCTTTTTTCCACAATTCTGCAGCAGTTAGAGCTGGAGAAAGGCAGGAGCTAAAAGTAACAGGTTTTTTCCAGTCTGCTGTGATGTTGCATGCGATCTTTTCTGCATGATGAGCCCATATGCAGTGGGGAAAGGAAGGAGAGATTTGTGGGGGGTGGGGGGGACAAGAGGGAGCTGCTGCCGACGTGCCCATCCCCAGCTCCTCTCCAGTGGTTCCGTAGCGCACAGCACCAAGCGGGCTCAAGGGGGTTGCGTCGGTCCCCGTGTGGCCCCTGGGGTCCCCCTGCTCAGGCCTAGCCAACAGCATGTCTGGAGCAAAGGGAGATTTGGATATCTAAGGCACTTCTAAGGTTTTTTTGTCTCTCGTGTGCGTTTTCCTCAGAAGCCATGTTCTTGTTTAAGCCTCTGAAAGAGCTGCGGGCTAAGAGAAAAGGTACACACTTCCATCACCATGTATGCGTGTGTTTACCCTGCGTGTTGACTCTCTTTGCATTGTCTTCATGTTTTCATCTTTTCAGCAAGAGCATGTGTGGTGTTTTTTAAAAAAAAAATATATATATATTTTCTGTCGTGTGCGCTCTGTCCTCGAGTGACCCTTGTTGAAGAATATGAAAAGCCTTAATGTTTTCATCATCACCTCAGCCAACTCATATTTGTTTGTGTTGCTGTTGTCAGTTCCTGTGTGCTTGTCCAGCCTTCTCCTCAGTCCTCTTTCCTGCTGTTCTAAATGGGTCAGTTGGAACAAACATATCACCTTTAGCTTAACTGACGTTCTGTGTGGGCTCTGACCAGCCCAATCAAGTCTTTTCGTGTGTGTGTGTGTGTGTGTGTGTGTGTGTGTGTGTGTGTGCGTGTGCGTGGGTGCGCGCACGTGTGAACACAGATGAGGATGAATACATTCAGATACATCGATCCCCAGGTTAGGATACAGGAGCTAGTTAGTTATTACATTACCGTTCTGTGGTTCTTCCCCTACCTAGAGCCACCTCATGTGGTATTCAAACTTCGACAACATACAAGGCTGTTGGTTTGGTCATTAGTCAACTGAGAGGATGCTAAGTAGAAACAAACTTGCAGAGAGCCATTCGCCCCACCACAAAAACCCTCAGCTCTTTTGAAATACAGTATATAGTTTCCTCTGTTCTTTGTTGACAAATCTTCAAAAACATTATGGGTGACACTAGTCCCCCCCCCCCCCTTGTTACTTTTGCCTCCATGTAAGATCCTGAGGTAGTGAGGTACACACTGACACCCACACACTGGTCTTTACCCAGCTTTCTCTCTGTCTGCCCTCCCTCCCCTCTCTGCTGTCCCCTCAGGTCTCCAACCATCCAAGCTGGCTGAGTGGGGCTCCTCAGGTCTAGATTCCAACATCAACAGCCATGGTCCTCCCTCCACACTGCCACGCATGACTTCTCACCCCAGCCCCAACACAGAGCAATGTAATGCACATAAAGGACATGAGCTAACATGCAAAACAAAACAAAAACACAAACTGCCTCAGCACATTAACATCACTGCTAGAACTTCCTGTAACAGTGGCCAAAACATAAAATGCCAAATAATGCCGACTTCAGAAGAGCTTTTGTTAAGTCCATGTCACTGTGTGACCACATGGTCATTGGATGAAACTGTCTGTCTGTCTGTCTCTCTGTGTAGATGATGCCGAGTTGAAGAGGGACAAGAAGGTGCGTCCATTTTCCATGTTTGAGCCCACTGAGGCTCCCACCACCTCCCTCCGCAAAAATCAGAGCAGTGATGACTTGGTCAGAGATGCTCAGGTGAGGAAGATTGAACAATACACACACACATCACATACGAACACACTTGTCGCTCTTTAATTCATCAGGCCTTGTCCTATGGAATATGGTTACATGCACCCTAACAACACTTAACTGCTACTGATTCCAAATTAGTTTGTGGGCCCTAATATCAATTATGAAATGGCTGGCAAAAAATTTGTTTGGAGGTTGGTGTTAATTGGCCTGAATGGATGCATGGTGAACTTATACAACCTTTCTACATGTTTTAAGTACACCTAAAACTGTATAGTGCTCAGCTTGTTGCAATGAAGATACCACTGTGAACCTCTGGCCTTTGGGTTTTCAGTGGAAACACAAAATCAATAGTGGGCGTAGACATGGAAACCTGTTATAGTATTCTCTGGTCTGGATTATACATTTTGACCATCTAAGCCAATAAAACTGGACTTGACTGAATATCTAAGAAACTTTTAAGTGACAAGGTAAGTGGTAAGATTATCTGACTATGGTCAGTCATTTTTAATAAGTGTTACTAATAATAACTACATGCCTTCTGCATCTTTGTAGCAGTGTCACTCCCATCTGTCATTAAAAAGTAACTGAACACAGGCGTGCGGGTGATGTAGCCATCTATTCCTTTGCCTACCAACATGGGGAAGGCTGGTTCGAATCTCCATGTTACCTCCGGCTTGGTCGGGCGTCCCTACAGAGACAATTGGCTGTGTCTGCGGGTGGGAAGCCGGATGTGGGAATTTGTCTGGTTGCTGCACTAGTGCCTCTTCTGGACGGTTGGGGTGCCTGTTTGGGGGGGGGGGACTGGTGGGAATGGCGTGATCCTCTCACGTACTACGTCCCCCTGGTGAAACTCCTCACTGTCAGGTGAAAAGAAGCGACTGGCATCTCCACGTGTATTGGAGGAGGCATGTGGTAGTCTGCAGCCCTCCCCGGCTTGGCAGAAGGGGTGGAGCAGCAACTGGGACGGTTCGGAAGAGTGGGGTAATTGGCCAAGTACAATTGGGGAGAAAAAGGGAAAAGTTGAGGGAAAAAAAATGAAAATATCCCTACCAACCACCCCCCCTTTCTAATGTGTGCTAGTAGCACAGACCTCCTCCCCCATGTCCTCTTTCATAACAGGAGAAAGGGCAAAGCACACCTGATACTAGGGGGTGATGTTTTTCTTTAATTCCAAACTAATTTCAATTAAACAACTAGAAGTCTTTATAAAAGTATTAACAAGTAAACTCTGACCACTGGTTAGTTGTTACTAACAAGAACTGTGCCCTGTCATCAAATTTACTATCTCTGTCTCTCTCCTCTCTTCTCTACAGACTGCTCCCAAAGCCCCAGTAAAGGTGCCCCCACCTGTGCCCACCAAACCCAAAGGCCCAGTTGGCATACCCTATGGCAAACCAGCCCTCAACACAGGCACCTTCCCTAAAGTCAAGCCCCCCAGCCAGCATCCCCAGGCAGGCCAGGGCCGTAGCACCTTAACCCCCTCTCAGAGCCAGACTCTCCCTCTGCCCTCCAAACAGGATACCCCACCTGCGGCCACAGTGAGGCCTTTCACCCCTGAACTTCCCTCCTCTAAAGAGTCCAGTCTGAGTAAGCCCCAGACACTGGCCGCCAGCTCCATCTACTCCATGTACACCCAGCAGCCTGGCCCAGGGAAACCCTTCCAGCCTACTGTGCAGGGGGCTCTTAACAGGTCCCAGAACCGCGGCAATGGATTTGTCAGTGGTAAGAACATTCAGTTTTTGCAAAATTTTATTTTATTTTTTTCCATATTATTCCAATCTCAACTGATGGAAATGGATATGAACAGGGTTGCCTGTATTTTGTCTCCTTTGCCTTTCTGCTACTCTTAGCAGTCAATGTAAAGCCCATTCAGTATTCTACTTGACTTCCTTCTAAGAACAGCACTTTTATTAACTGTATATCTAAGAGGGTCCTGACTCGCAGAACATGTTTCACGTAGTGAGCGAGATTTAATGTATTACACCCAGAGGTGGTGCTACGCCTATTGAATAAAACATCAAAGTATGTTTATCCATATAACCCTAGAAGAACTGTTACACATGTATTTTTTCCTTACTTCAGGTTTAAAATTAAGCTTTCTCAGCCTCTTCGGAAGGTTTTCTTTTGAGTCAGACAGATGGCTATTTCAAATGTCCAGGCTAATGCTGTAGAATGATCAATTGTGTTGGATGGCTGACTGTGTAGCGATGGACCCATAATGTATCTGTTTGTAGGAGCACTGACAGAAGATAAGTTTCACTCAGGAAACAAATTTAAGTTTATATGTTCCATATGACATTACCAATTATCCATCCATTCATCCCATCGGGCATCATGGTGGCTTCATGGTGAGCACTATTGCCTCAGAGTCTGAGCATCATGGATTTGATTCTAGCCCGTCTGTGTGGAGTTCACATGGGTTTCCTCCATGTACTCCCAGTTTCAGTCCAGTCCAAAGACATGAATGTTAAGGCAACTGAAGTCTCTAAATTGCTCACTGGTATGTGTGAGGGACTTTGTGTGTGGGCTCTGACGGACTGGTGACCCATCCAGGGTGTCTCATTGCCTTCCCCCCCAGTGACTAGTAGGATAGGCTGCAGCCCCATGCAATCCTAAATTGGATTAAGTGGGTATCGATATTGAACATGTAGCTCCTGGTGATGTTATAGCCTACTCAAAGAAACAAGAGTACTTAGGGCTAAAGTTCATATATCTTTCCAATGCATTTCCCTTGTGCTAAATCCACCTTTCTGTTCTCCTGTCTGATGTACACATTATAAACATGAACGTGTTCACACACCGCTGCGTAAATGATCAACTAAAGTGGCAAAGCCATCTGTTATATCCTCTCTTCTCATACACAATAGTAGACTACCATACATGCTGGTTGCTTGCAAAAATTGTGGAAGTGCAGCCAAGGGAATTTTCTCCAGACCTGATTCTATTTAGGGGATATTTTCATTATGTACTTGGTCACTGTGAAATGGATTGTGATGATATATTGTCATACATGCCAAAACAGTCGTACACATGTGTAGATTTCTATTTTAAAATGCTCTCCATATTAGTTTAATGAGTCAGTTAGGCTTAATTTGCTGTGAAAACTGTAAAAATCCTTGTGATTACTCTCAAGTGAATCAAAAAATATCAGACAATGAAATATGGCCAAGAAAGTAGCTCACAAGTACCCTCGGATGCAGGGCCAGTGGTCACTACTGTAATTTGTTTAACGATGATAGTTTGAGAAAACTTTTGCTGTTCAGATGGTAAAACTTATCTTTCACAAAGATGCTGATATGCTGTCTCTGTCTATGCAGTGTATGGCAAACCAGTGATCTCCAGCGGAGGTTCACAGCATCCAGAAAACCCCTACCTAGACCCTCGCTTGGCAGCCCCAGAGTCAGAGGTGGACCATAGTGGAGGCCCCAGCCCAACTGAGGGCCACCAACCAGAGACTGAACGCATTCCTAGGCCCCTTAGCCCTACCAAGCTGCTTCCTTTCATTTCCAATCCCTACCGTCACCAGAGTGATGGGGACCTGGAGGCTTTGAGGAAAAAGCTTTACAATGCTCCACGGCCCCTCAAGAAACGCAGTTCTATCACTGAACCGGAGGGCCCCGCAGGACCCAACATTCAAAAACTCCTCTACCAGAAGACCACACTTGCTGCCATGGAAACTACCATCATCACACCTACGACACCCACCTATCCACCCAACGGTGAAGCAGAGAGCGCAGCAGAGGGGCTGGTTGGGCCAGGGGTTCCAGGCCCTCTGAGTTGCACAGAGAACAGCGAATCAGAGGGGAATCAGACTGTGGAGGGAGGACAGGTTCCTGGTCACGTCCCTGGTCCTAACATCCCACCCCCAGCTATGACTGAACAGATCAATCAACCCTCAGCAGCACCAGAGAATGAGGACATTATACCCCCTCCTCCCCCTGCCCACCCAGCCCCAAGGCCAGATGACACTCTCATTCTGCCACCACCACCTGCTGGCCGGGAGGAACCGATACCCAGCCTGCCCCCACCTCCACCTGAAGGCTTCCTGGAAGAGTTTCCCCCATATCCCCCACCCCCATACCCCAGCGGAGCAGAGCAGGAGAGCTTAGCAGAGGACACCTTTAACATGAAGGCACCAGAGGTCACCGGACAGGTCACTTTACCACCGGTAGGAACCAGTGTCTTGAAAATGCTGAATCAAAATAGCACGGCATACACTTGCTCCTTTGTGGGGGGCATTATGTACATTCTTGTGTCAGGCTTAGTAATGCAAGTCCTGAATACATAGTATAGAGTATCATTTTGCATGTTACTGTCCAATGAGCATGAACATATGCTAAGTCATGGTTGATTTGGCAAATCGAAGCTTTGTACTGCACATGCTCACTGTTGATGACCTGCTGGTCAACAGCAGTGACCTGTTTGGCTGTTATGTAATTAAATAATCTCCACCAAATACAGCCATTGTTTGGGGAGAAAGTGGGCCCTATTCAGCTACTAATCGGATATACCTCTCCTCCAGATTTCTTGCCTGCTTCTCCTGTCCACCATTTATTTAGCTCTTTTCTGTGTTCAAAATAAACAAGTCTAAATTTCTTTGTACCTCAGCCTGTATTGATCCTTCATAAGAGGATCAATACTGAGAGGTGGCAGATGTTACCCTAAAAGTGTAGACCAATGAGAGATCAGTGTTCTAACCCAGTTACTTTCCCTGGTCCCCCACCTCATGTCACCTAACTCCCACGGGTTCAATTGGAGACTCATTTAAAACCTACAGAGTGTCTGTGAATGTTCTCATTCAGCCAGGTCATGGTTATCCAAAGGAGTTGAATCAAGTGCAACTGGACTTGGTATATATCCATGAAGACGTTTCGCCTCTCATCCAAGAGGCTTCCTCAGTTCGTGCCTTTCTGACTAGACGAAGCTAGTCTGACTGGCTGGTGATGAGACCCAGAATTTATCCTCTTGGAGTCGTTGTCAGAGCTATAGATGTCCATGGCTCTTTGTGTCCCGATGTTTACCAACGCCCGTCGCTAACAGAGCCATAGATATGAGTGGCTCTTTTGTGTACCGATGTGTGGCCGCGCCCATCGTTATCGGAGCTATTGATATGCGTGGCTCTCCTGTGCTCCGATGTCCAGCCGTGCCCGTTGCCATCGGAGCTATTGATTTGCATTTGTTTAGCAGCGACGGTCGTTGGGGGTGTTAGTTTCGACTTCATTATTCAGTGGTCATGAGAGTCGTTGGAGCCGTTAGTGACCGAATGTTGTTTTTGGAGGCTAGGCTTCTTGAGTCTCCTGGGTAGAGATGAAAGGACGGCATTGTAAGTGGGAGATAGGTGGTGTCGCAGACCTCTTCCTCTGTTGAGGGATGGTTTTTCCAGTTTCGCGTAGATGGCTTCCTTCACCCCTCTTTCAAACCATCTACAAACTGAGGAAGCCTCTTAGATGAGAGGCGAAACGTCTTCACGGATATATACCCAGTCCAGTTGCACTTGATTCAACTCCTTTGGATAAAACCTACAGAGCCCCCCCCCCCAACTAGATTGAATGTGAAGTGGCCCTAATCAGTTGCATAATCATGTTTTTAGTGAAATCAAATTGTTTCGTACTGTTTGCGCTGCTAAGATGGCTTAGTGCTGAGCTCAGAGGTTGAGAAACTTTTCCATGCTGCCCTCAGACCAGAGGAAACACCAGAACAGAGGACCAGAGGAAAGCCTGCTATGAGTGGACTCTCATATGTGCAGGACAGAATAGACATGGGGCTGAGATGCTAAGACTTTTACTGTTCCTCAATGGATGTTGATGGCACTTTAATATCCTTAGTGTGCTAAAAAAAAAAAAATCTCAGAATTGCTAGACCGGTGGCCCTTTTCTCACCTGTGTGGTTGCATCTTTAGGGCAAGAGGACCAACTTGCGCAAGGTTGGCTCTGAGCGTATCGACCACAAAATGAGGGTCAAGTTCAACCCACTGGCTCTTCTCCTCGACTCGTCTCTTGAAGGAGAGTTTGACTTGGTCCAGAGGATAATCTACGAGGTAAAAATATTCTGTTTATCATTTAGTTAGTTTTCTCTCCATTTCTCTCTCTTTATCTGTCTCTCAGAGACACGTTTCCTACAAACCCCTCATATTAGTCAAATCTCTGTCTCCAAAAAAAAAAAAAAAATCTCTGAAATTTTGACAGTGTGTCATTGTTTGTTTGCATGCCCTCACCTGATCTGTTTGTGTCAGGTGGAGGATCCCAGCCAGCCCAATGATGAAGGCATCACTGCATTACACAACGCAGTCTGTGCCGGCCACACCGAGATTGTCAAGTTCCTGGTGCAGTTCGGAGTCAATGTCAACGCTGCCGACAGCGACGGTTGGTAAGTTAACCACAGAGATGGTTCAGTCACAATGTAGATCATCCTATCTGCACAGCAAGTGCTCTGTTTTTCTGTTTCCGACTAGATCGGCACATTTCCAAACTCATTCACACGGCCCCCCTTCTTCCTTCATCCTTCTTGCTCCCTCATCTTTTTCCTCTCTTTACCTGTTCAGTCTGCTGATTAATTTCTCACTTGTTTATGTTGTTTATTGTATTGCTTCATTCCTCTCTGATGTACCGCTTTATTGCTCTCTTATAAAGTTTTTGTTATTGCTCTTTTATACTATAAAATTCTGGAAAGTTACTACTCAAATAAAACTTATTACGGTTTATTATTATTCACCTACCTTCCCCCCCCCCCCCCCCCCCAGGACACCACTTCACTGTGCTGCCTCCTGTAACAATGTCCAAGTGTGCAAGTTCCTTGTGGAGTCTGGGGCAGCAGTGTTTGCTATGACCTATAGCGACATGCAAACAGCAGCTGATAAGTGTGAGGAGATGGAGGAGGGCTACACACAATGCTCTCAATTCCTCTATGGTCAGTGGAGTTATGGAGTTACATGTAGGCCTGTGTGTGTCTGTGTGTATGCTTTGCTTTGCTGCCTTTTTTTGTATGGTGGTGTATTCTGTGTAGACATATTTTTAAATGAAACATTCCTGTTGTATATGTAAATCCAGTGCTGAGAATCACTCGTCCTTGTTCATCCCTTCCTGTCCATTCCCAGGCGTGCAAGAGAAGATGGGCATCATGAACAGGGGCGTGGTCTACGGCCTGTGGGACTACACCGGTGAGAACCCCGATGAGCTGTCGTTCCGTGAAGGAGACTGCATGACCATACTGCGCAGAGAAGATGAGGACGAAATCGAGTGGTGGTGGGCACGCATGGGAGACACCGAGGGGTATATCCCGCGCAACCTTCTCGGGGTGAGTCACTGCATCCAAAGGCCCTCACTGGGAGCAAAATCCTTCTTATAAATTCAGAGCATTGTATTTTAAACATATGATGTGTGAAAACAATGTCATGGTGTTGTGGAACAGTTTCTCCACGTGCTGGCTTTGACTTTTATTAACTCAAAGTGTGCTGATGTGTCTTCCTGTTGTTTTAACAGCTCTACCCAAGGATAAAGCCAAGACAGAGAAGTCTGGCTTAAACCATGAAGAATGCTGTACATTACCATCTGTCAGACGGGAAAGGACTCATGTACACACATACCGAACAAAACGCAAAGAAACAGGCTTTAACAGACTGGAATAAAATCAAATGAAGAATCACTGAGAGACCAAACAATATGAAGGATCTTGAGCAACTATGAACTATAAAACACAACTACAGCTGGATCTATAACCACTGAACTATGTGGCCTAATTGGCACTTTTCTATATCTACAGCAAAGGAATTCTACACTTATTTTTCTAGACCACCGGGTGTATTTAACCTAACACTAATGGCGTGTTTTTTTTTCTTGACTTGTTTTGTAATCTGATAAGCATCTGTAACAGTTCATAAAGTGACTGATATTCAAATGTACGGATGTCAATGGATCAAGCAGTGTTTTTATGTTAGGCAATGATTTGTTTTTTCTCTCAAAACTCCTGAATAGTCGTTTGAAATATGTCTATTATTGATTATTTGCTAGTCTCATACTGTGTAGGCTTATTGATGCTTGAGAGGAATGGGTGAATGATGAAGATTATTGTTACTCTGCTTTTTAAACACTTTTCCTATGACAATCTCAATGGGCTTAGTACTTTGAATTAGTCATTTCTTATGATGAGAAATTACAACTCAGCGTAACTGTATTGAAAGTGCATTTTCAGATGTGGCAATATCACCGTTGTAATTAATTTAAAAAAAAAGGCATTGCAATGGTCAGATTGTTTTGTTGAAAAATGGTAATGATGCCGATGTCAGTGTTTGAGCTATTGCTATTGGTTTTGTAATCGGTGCTGCCAGTAAAAGCCAGTATGCATTTCCACGGCAGCAAATCGGTGAGGACATCGGAGATACTGTTTATAAGCATTTTGTTGAATGTTTACAGCTCTGATGTTGCAATGACAGACTTTAGAAACAAACCATTCTTGGAAAAGTTGTGTAATACGATTATAATCTTTTAATCTCTGCCATTCCAGGAGGACACTGTACAGCAGGCAAGCCTAACTCACAAGACCTTTTTTCCTGTTCTTTTCCCACCCAATTGTTATAGATAACATTCCACATATTAAGGGCAGATAATCTTATTCAAAGTCAAATCACGTCACTCAAGCAATTAGAGCAACCCAGTTATGAAAGCATATTTTTTAAATACCTTGACATGACACTCAGCCCAACACCATTATCAACACAGATGTATTTATTTTTGGTACCTTTATTTCTGTTGTCTTTGTCATAGCTATAACCCCACATGTAGTATTTGAAACATTTACAATAAAACATCTTGCTTTAAATGTGCCGTCTGTTTAGTCCCATCTGTTTGTATAACCTGCTGCAAACGTCTACCTCCCTCAGTATCTTATTGTGGAGGGCTTACAGATACCTTATTAACCAAAAAAAAACACATTAGAATGACCCACTTCCAAAACTTAATGCGAATCAAGTCGATCAGGGAGGGCAATTTTGTCCCATTTTCAGTGTGTAATAATTATTTACTTTTCTAATAAGTATTTACTCCATAGGTGTCTGATTTGTTGAGGATGCAACGCTGCTGGCACGCCTCCTTAGACCATCGATTTCCATAAATATCGTCCCTTCGCGTACAGAACCACTAAACACGAATCATGTTGGATCCGCTGAGTTTGGGGGGGGAATACGTTATTTATCTGGAATAGATGATCCGCCACGACACAAGTGTGACGCTCATTTTCTGAACGCGGGTAACGACGCACGTAAGACGACAGTAGACTCGCAGCCTGAGGACAACCCGCAGCTGTTGTTGCTTAAACTGGGCGGAAATAGTTAAGAGAGTTTAAAATAAGCGCCTTCCGAAACCAATCCGAAGTCTCGAGGGCGGCCCTTGCTGGTGGGGGCGGTGACGCATGGAAGTCGTGGGCTTGTAAGCGCTGTCGTACCAGCAACACGTGCGCTTTATGCTGGCTCGGTCAAGCCGCAGACGCCGAAGAAAACGCTGTCAAAGTTTGACGTTTGCAGCGAAAGAATATTCATGGGTTAAAAACAAACACGTTTTGTCATCAGGACATGATTTATCCGGACGGCAGGACTGCATATCTGCTTCGGAGGACATTACCTAACCTATAATTAGACGCCTTTAATTTGAGTACGTCACAACCTGTACCGCATGGCGGGTCTGGTCCTGTGGCGTTGAATTTATGAAGCACTGTTCTGCCGACGAGAGTATAGATTATTGGCTATTGCGCACTGTTCTCTTTTCTTACGTCTTTCCCTCTCCCTCAATGATGTCTCCTCCTTTCTCTTCCCCTGTATATGTGAAAGGTGTGATGTGAGTGTCCCCTATGTGCACGTGTAGTCTGTCCTCCACCCAGGTCTCCGGTGGTGGTCGCGACTACTTGGACACTGCATATAATTGTATTCTGTTTCAATTGACATCGTTCTCATTCCAATGTATGACTAATGTTTTTATTGTCTCTTCTGCCGTGTACGTGTGAATGGTGTGATGCGAGTCTCCCCTGTGTGCATGTAGTCTTTCCTCGTGTCAGATCTACATGGTGATGGTGGTCGCGTGGCTCGGGTGCTAGGCTTGGCATCCTCCTCCTCATATTCTGTATATATCTTATATTTCCATTACAAGTGTTATCTTCTTTCAGTGTTGTATTCTGTAAAGTGTGTTTTATTCTGTATACACAACATCCATTGCACGTCTGTCCGTCTTGAGAGATCCCTCCTTCTGTTGCTACCCCCGAGGTTCCTTCTCATTTTTTCTCCGTTTGTTTTTTAGGGATATTCCTTATCTGATGCGAGGGTCTAAGGACATGATGTTGTATTGCTGCAAAACCCACTGAGGCATTTAATTTGTGGACTTGAAATTGGGCATTGGCTATATTTAACACTCCTCTTGTCCTGGGTTAAACGTTTTAAATAAAGTCGCTGTAAATCCTTAATCGCACGTATCTTGTGGACACATTCGATAAAGCAGAATCAAATCATCTAACACACCTCGGGACATCAATTTTCAGCGTTTTAAAAAGCTTCCTGTTTGTTATCTACAGATGTTTCTCTCCGGAGGAGGATGGGGGAGCGCACCATTTCCGGTAAGGCGCGTCTTAGCCATGGTCCTAGCGGTAGGCTGGGGGTTTGTTTGCTGCCGTGACAGCGGCAACTAACTTGAATTTAGGAGTCTCCAGACACTGGTAGGCGGGGCGGGCATTGGTAGACGGAGATCTCCGATTGTCTGGTATTGCGAGACTAAGATGGCAGCGCTTTGGAAACGGCGATGTTGTAAATACGAAACAGCAAGTTAACATGTCGGCGTAAACAAGAGTCTTGCACATTAAGATACAAGTTTCACATTCTGTCCATCAGATAACTTTTTGGCAATAGGCAGCAAGATTTCGCATCCCCCTCCCCCTCGTATTTTGTATATTTGACCGTATCGTCACAACTTGGCCGAAATCGTTTAAGGGCAGGGTCACATATTCTGACGGGTCGCACAATTTGGTGTAACATCAGCCACGCCTCAAATCGGTATTTAGACACTTGGTTAAGATGTACGTCGATCAAAGTGATATCTGACCAAACCAAAACTGGAGCTGGGAAGCAAGGTGTGGTGTATCGATGACACAATCAATGAACAGTATACCAATTCGTCGAATGATAGAAGCGATAGAACGGGCATCTGATTTAGATTAAATTACAAAAACATTGCACAAACTCTTTAAATAAGTTAACAAAGAAACTTTTACATCCATATGGTTCAGTTATTACTTTTTATTTTGTGCTGTGAGTTTGATGGATGTTGTTTTGCTGCCTTTTTTGGGGGGGGGTCCACATCAACCAACCAACCAACCAACCAACCAACCAACCAATCAATCCATCAATCCATCAATCAAGCTGCATTTTATATAGCGCTTTTCTAGCCGCAACAGCCACTCAAAGCGCTTTACAATTGCATCATTATACTTTGTATGCGTCTCTCTAAAAAGCATATATAGATATAGGTACCGTTCCTTTTGTACTGAGAAAGCAGGTTATACCCTGAACCAAAAAGCTAATACACCTTTTGTGGTGCACCGCAGTGCACCATAGTGACTCCAGTTTCCTGACGATATGTGAGCACCAATGCATCAGGATTTGAAAATAAGCATGACAACTGGCAGTGAACACGACAGGAAAAGTTGGTTCATTCAGAACCATTTCGCTCACATGTAGTATCTTTACAAGCAAGCCTTAGTGAGTGAGCGCTGAACTAACAGGAGAAAATGTAGGTCATTTGGACTTTGAATATGCGATGACTCGTCCTGGTCAAATTCTGTGGTCAGTTGCAGGAAGCAGCACATCACTTTGAGGTGACAATGTTCTCGCTGTTAACGCTGCCAGTCAGCAGAGCACGCAATGGTTGAGCCGTGATAAGGCTGAAAGGAGTGGTCTCATGCTCTTTTTCAAACGAAAAACATTTCGGCAAAGACGGGTGGAGAGGAGAGGAGAGGAGAGGAGAGGAGAGGAGAGGAGAGGAGAGAAGAGAAGAGAAGAGAAGAGAAGAGAAGAGAAGAGAAAGCTCGTGTTTATTTGACAGCCAAGTACATTTACACTTAGAATGTGTGGGATGCTCAGCATACAGGCACGAGAACAAGAACATTACATTTTAAGGTGGAAACTAACAATATTCATCAGATCTACTATGTGCATAATATGTGACATTTGTATAATATGCAGTATAATACGCAATATTGTAACGTGCATGGATAAGTAGACACGTTGGTCCTTGACTAACAGGTCGAATCCATTAGTCGGCTGGTTAACGTTGTCGCTTGCGGAGTGGGAGACACGTGTTCGCGTGGCGGTACCCGGGCTCCCCCCTGAATTCGCTACAATATTAACTAGAGTTGTCTTGTGGCAAATCCCACAGTCTTTGGACGTGTCTAGTTTGGTCCCTCCATAAATTTCATTGCAGCATACATGGTGCACAGGATGAGGAAAACTGAACTTTTCGGCAGGAGAAGAAATAGGCCACACCTGTTGAAAGTAAAATATTTTTTATTATTATAGCCATGTAAATTGTGTGTGTGTGTGTGTGCGTGTGTGTGCGTGTGCGTGTGCTGCCAGAGGCAGGAACAAAGCAAAGTAAAGTGGACACCATGTATCCCACACAGCTGGTGGTAAAGGAAACAAACCTTTGCTGCTGTTTTGGCTTGATAGCTGTGGTACGTCGTGATGTGAACTGTGTGGTTGTAGATTCATTCATGAGAGTTGATATTTCATGTGTGCTTTGGGACGGTAACACCACTGAAAGAAAGACAGATGAGTACAAATGTATGATTTTCTTTGGTCTTCTTCTGACTTAATCTCCACATCTATCTCGAGTACAGTACGGAATCAAATTATGCGGCCAGAGTTGGTTTAGTCAACACATGTGTTTTCGAAATTGCAGTGTTCTTAGGCTGGTAGGAGTTTTACTTGTTGTTTGTTGAACGACCGTGATGTGGACAGGCACCTGAAGGTCTCATACAGAGCAGATGTGCCAGCCTTCGTTCTGCAGATTCACCTTACTCATGTTCACGATCATGACTTTTCTATCGGTGCCATCTGGGATACGTTGTAAGACCACTGCCGCTCCATCTAACGTTCCCAAATACGAGTCCACACACGAGCTGCCCATCCTGCACCACCTCATGGGCCCAGTGTTACTGTAATAACAATGGACACTGATGTTTCCACCATCAACTCCGCTTAGTTGTTGTTGTTCCACATACAGCCTCGGAGTTCCTGAACAAACACATACAACCAGGAACAATAAGGATGTGATCCCAAGTGCACAAATGTAGCTCTAGTATCAACTTGGAGGACGCAACAAAACGATGACCTTCAGGTGCTGGTGTAGAAATCATGGCAGTCATCTGAGTCCCTTGAGTAATTTATATATAATGGAGTATATATATATGTATGTGTGTATATATATATATAATTTATTGGAATTTCCCCCCTTCTCCCCAGTCTCTACTCCACCCCCTCTGCCGATCCGGGGAGGGCTGGAGACTGTGCACGTGGAGCAGAAATGCAACCTTGCTAGGAGGCTTTTCTGCTCGCTGATATACAGTATTGTAGCGAATTCGAGGGGGGGGGGGGGGCAACCACAGGAACTGCTGCAGCCGGGACGCGAACCCGTAACTCCCGTACTGCGGGACACATCGCTAACCGCTCGACTAAAGGGTCCGACCCGAGGGGAGGGGGGGTAGTGTAACGTGCATGGATAAGTAGACACGTTAGCCATTGGCTAACGGGTCGGACCCTTTAGTCGAGCGGTTAGCGATGTGTCCCGCGGTGCGAGAGTGACGAGTTCGCGCCCCGGCTGCGGCGGTTCCTGTAGTTGCCCCCTGAATTCGCTACAGCATGTTCTGTGCACTCGCGAGGAGGCTTTTCTGCTCGCGCCAATTTTGAAGCTATAAATTATTTAAATGCCATACACGTCCCCTCCGATACTTGTGGAGTCGCCAGCCGCTTCTTTTCACCTGACAGTGAAGAGTTTCACCAGGGTGACGTAGCGCGTGGGAGGATCACGCTATTCCTCCCCAGTTCCCCCTCCCCCGCTACAGGCGCCCCAACCGACCAGAGGAGGCGCTAGTGCGGCGACCGATGCAGTATTTTGACAATTCGGAATACTGAAGAAATGCATTAAGATACACGACATACTGAACATCATTTGTGTATTCATCAAAAGTTAAGAAACCCAACTCACCTGAACTGACAGATAATTGGAAGTGGGTTCCTCTGTAATCTGGTCCCCCATCAATCTCTAAAGCACACCAGTAATTTCCAGCGTCACTCAGGTCTATTTCCGTCACAGTCATAGTGAAAACCTGTCGGTTTATGTCATCCTCTATTGAGGCTCGATCTGTTCCTGTACTGTCAGACCTTACGAAATAAGAGCAGAAATCCCAAAACGGCCGCGTGCTCATTCTTATGTATTTGACATGGCTTCTGTACCCAGACTGGTATAAACATGGGATAGTTACTGAGCCACCTTGCTGGACAGGAACATTTATTAAGCAGTAAATGCCTGTGAACAGAAAAGAAAATACACTTGATCCTGTATTCATCAAGGCATGGGATTGGTATTACACTCAGAAAACCACACATTGCATGGAAGCCCCGTGTAGGGGATCGTCCCAAACACAATAGATGAGGAAAATAAGAATGACACTTACCCAGCAATCTGGAAACTAGGAGGGCGAGAAGCACGAGAGAAAGAGCCATAGACAACTCTGTGTTGGTGGCTCTGATCGTTTGTCAACACTTGATCATCAAAAAAGAAGTGTGGTGAAACAGATGTCAAAAAACAACGGGATGACTGTGCTTCACTGGTTTGTGGTGAGCACTCTGTTGTGTGTGTGTGTGTGTGTGTGTGTGTGTGTGTGTGTGTGTGTGTGTGTGTGTGTGTGTGTGTGTGTGTGTGTTTTCTGTGCAAATGCTGCCCCTTACATAGAGATAGTGAACGACTGTGTACCACTACTGGGGAGAGCATGCCTCTGTGAGTTTGTGCAGAGTGGTTTGGGTTGCTTGTGGGTAATGGCTCTGATCATAGTTCTAATTGCATTTGCATTGCATTTTACCTAATTGATTCTGATCTTATTACATACACTTGCTCCGCCTGACACTTAACCTTGGCATAGTTTTGCCACACAAATTGCAAATTTGCCTACTGAGACAAATTTGTAATTTGTGATATCGGGCTATACAAATAAGATTGACTTGACTCTACCATGTGAGCAGATCACGTTGTAAAAGATACGACTGTCACAGCACGCAGTGCTAAAACCGCATTGAAAAGGGATTTAAATGTTTTATTGTTTATTGTAAAAAAAAATCTGCTTTGACATGAAAAACAGAAAATCAATGCCTCATTAAACAAGAGGAAGATTTACTTTGCATGAACCACGCTGAAACCTGGTGAGGCTGAGCTTTACAGTACTACCACACGAGGGCAGTATTGGCTTAATAATGCGCTTGAGACGCTGTAAAACAGTCATGTCAGTTTGATATGTATAGCCCAATATCACAAATTAGAAATCTGCCTCAGTGGGCTTTACAGCAAGACAACATCCTGTCCTTAGACCCTCACATCGGATAAGGATAAAAAAAAAACAACCTTCATCAGGGAGAAAAAATAGGAAGAAACCTCGGGGATAGCAACAGAAGGAGGGATCTCTCTCCCAAGACGGACAGATTTGAAATGGATCTTGTATGTACAGAATAAAACACAATTTATAGAATACAACATTGATAGGAGATAAAAGAAGTATAATGGAATTATAAGATATATAAAAAATATGATGAGGAGGATGCCAAGCAATCCAGATGCCACCGGAACAGCATAGGACCTGAGCCACGCAACCAGCACCACCATGTAGACCTGACAGGAGGACAGACTACACATGCACACAGGGGAGATTCCCATCACACCATTCAAATACTCGGGAGAAGAGAAAAGAAAAAAACATTAGTCACACATTGGAGTGAGAGAACGATATAACATTGAAACAGGATAACACAGTTATATGGATTTATAAGATATATAAAGAACGTGATGAGGGGGATGCCAAGCAGTGTCCGGTGGTGACCACCATCCCCATGGAGCCCTGGGTGGGGGACAGACCACATGCACATGGGGGAGACTCACATCACACCACACAGGAGAAGAGAAAGGAGAAGAGATCATTCAGAGAGAGAGAAAAGACATGTAAGAGAAAATAACTGTTTGCAATTGTCAGTATCTATACTCTATAATCTTGTTGGCAGAACAGTACTTGGTAAATTCATTGAGACAAAAAGTGACCCGCCATGCAGTACAGGTCATGAAGTACTCAATGTAATTGTAGGTTAAGGCAAAAAAGATGAGTTTTAAGTTTGGATTTAAAGGACTCAACAGACTCTTATTGTCTGATGGCAGCAGACAGGTTATTCCACAAAAGCAGGGCCCGATAAGAAAAAGGCCCTGCCACCAGCTGACTTCTTTTTAACTTTGGGTACACACAGGAGCCCTGTATTTTGAGAGCAGAAAGCTTGAGATGGAATGTATGGTTTAAGGACATCAGACAGGTATGACGGGGCAAGCCCATTTAGGATTTTATAAGTCAGCAGAAGCAACATGAGGTTTGATCTAACATGGATAGGAAGCCAATGAAGGGAGGCAAGAATTGGTGTAGCGTGGTCAAATTTTCTAGTTTTAGTTAGGATTCTAGCTGCAGCATTTTGAACCATCTGAAGACTTTTAGTACTAGCATGTGGCAGACCTGAAAACAGAACATTACAGCAATCAAGTCTGGATGAAACAAATGCGTGCATTAGAGTCTCTGCATCAGCCATGGACAGGAAAGACCGAATTTTAGCTCTGTTGCGTAAGTTTCTTTAACATACTTATCAAAGGAAAGGCTGGGATCAAACATAACAGCAAGATTTTTAGGTTGCCACACTTTCTGAAATCACAGAGTGGTTGATTGTTGTTGTTACTTGATCGAGTTGGTGTCTGTGTTTAGCAGGGCCAATGGCAAGCATCTCAGTTTTATCTGAATTCAAAAGCAGGACATTTAGTGCCATCCAATTTTTCACAGCAGCCAAGCAGGCCTCTAAGTTAGTCATTTGAGTACAATCATCAGCTTTCATAGGTACATACAGCTAAGTATCATCCGCATAGCACTGGAAATGTATTCCATGACTGCATATAATACTGTCAAAAGGTGAAATATGAAGAGGGAAATGTAGAGGGCCAAGAACTGAGCCCAGAGGTATGCCATATTTAACATCAGAGAATGTCGATGTAATATTATTATTGTAGACATAATGTGTTTTTCCAGATAAGTAGGACTTAAGCTAAGCGAGAGCTAGCCCAGAGACACCAAAATTACAATTTATTCTGTCTAATAGAATACAATGATCAGTGGTGTCAAAGGCTTGTAGAAGATCATTCACCACTCTGGTCAGAGCAGTTTCAGTGGAGTGACAGGCCCTGAAAGCTGATTGAAAAGGTTAATATAGATAGTTTTCTTCCATATGGGTCGAAACTTGTTGATATACAACTCTCTCTAGTACTTTAGAAAAGAATGGAAGATTAGAGACTGGTTGATAGTTATAAAGAGACCCTGGATCGAGGTGTGGTTTCTTAAGTAGAGGTTTGAACACAGCTGTCTTAAAACTGCTGGGAACAATGCCAGTAGTGTAGTACATGATAATCTAACAATGTCTAGCATTGTAGGTCCCAGGAAAGGCCAGAGGTCTTTAAGGGTCAAGTAGGCAAGTAGTTGGTTTAGAAGCTGACATGAGCTTAGTCAAAGTATCAAGAGAGATAGTCTCGAAAGATATAATAACAGGGACTATCGGTGACTCATTGTATAGATATGAATTTGGTAAGACAGGATCTGCAGGAGTAGCTGGAGTTGAAGAACTAATTTTGTTTATGATCTCATCAACCTTGTTGCAGAAAAAGTATAGACACTCAGGGGCCATGAATGGTGAGCAGTTAATAGACGGCTGCTTTTTAGTAAGTTTAGATACAGTGTCAAAGAGAAATCTGGGCTTTTGTTTATTAACATTGATTACGTGAGACAGATACACTATTTTTGCAGCAGATAAGGCGTGCTTGTACTTCAATAAACACTCATGCCAAGATAATTAAAAAACTTCCAATTTTGATTTTCGCCATTTCTGCTCCAGTCTCCTGCAGGTCTGCTTAAGAGCACGTGTCTCGTTGTTAAATCAGGGCGTTGGCCTCTTTAGTTGCCTAGCTGTGGTAGTGAGAGGTGCAACTGAATCAAGAAGACTACAGAGGGCCACATTTAAGTCACTAGCGAAATATTCAACAGAGTCAGTCTCTACAGTGAAAGGAGCCAAGACTTCAGGCAGCTGCTGGCCAAATGCAGCTACAGTGGAGGGACCGATGTGGCAAGTGGCAATTTCATCTGTGCCGACATTAACAGGACAGGCCAATAATTCTTCAAATTTGATGAGAAAATGATCTGACACAGCAGATGTGGTTGGCAAGACATTCAGATTAGAAACAGCTATCCCTTTAGATAAAACCAAATAAGACAGACTCTGCAGGAGTAGCTGGAGCTGAAGAACTAATTTTATGATCTCATCAACCTCATTGCAGATAAAGTCTAGAAACTCATGGGCCATGAATGATGAGCAGCTAATAGATGGCTGCTTTTTAAATTTAGTTGTGGTGTCAAGAAAGGTTTATTAATACTGATTAAGTGAGACAGATATGCTGCTTTTGTTGCAGATAAAGTACACTTTTATTTCAATAAACACTCATGCCCAGATAGATTACAACAATGCACAGCAACAATGCATGGGTGGCAAGCCAAGCTGAGTTGGTCAATGGGAGTTCTACCTCCCCCCCCCACACATACATTCACAACATGACCGATAAATATAAGCCACACAAACACACACACACACACACGCGCCTATACCAGTAGGCACTAGGTGGAAGGCAGGGAGTTGCCCTGAATAGGTCATCAATCCAAAACAGAGCCCTTACACGCAATCACTCACATTGCATTATGGGAAAGAATTTTCTAATTTACCCGACATTCATCTTTGGACTGTATGAGAAAACCAGAAGACCTTGAAGAAACCCATGCCAGCATAGGAAAAAATGCTAACTGCACACATGAGCCCTCTCACTCTAAGGCAACAGTGCTAACCACTAAGCCAGCATGCCATCCACTATAACTGAACAATTTATATAGATGTAAACAATAATCCAGTGAGTCAAGTAAATTCTTTATGAGACAGTACAAGCCTGTTTCATGCCATAAGCAATCATCAGCTGTAAATAAACAATATGAACTTACTTACACACACATCATCATCAGCGGTCACTTGGAGTCAAGTATGACTCTCCTCCTTCTAGGTCTTTGTGGGTCTTCAGGTGGCCATAGAGGCCGATCCTGGAGTTGCATGTTTTGGGGCAATGTGGGCAAGGGTGTGAAGAAGTGGTTGAGGATGTGTGTTTGGGCCTTTCTCGTAACTTGCTCCTTTCTGAGTCTGCACTTGTTTTCAGCAGGAAGGTGGAGGTCATGGTTGTAGCGCCCAGCACCCTCACAGACAGCCAGTCCCCGGGCCTCCCTGTTTTTTGCTACTTGTTCCCAGGTGTTAAGGTCAATGCCAAACCTTTTGGTGTGGGTCTTGATGTTATCGCTTCTTTTGGCCTGCTGGGGCAGGGCGTCCGGTCACGAGCTGAGAGTAAAGGACTTGTTTCAGGAGGTGAGAGTCAGACATGCGGAGGACATGGCCAGTCCATCTCAGCTGATTTTGAGTGATGGTGGCAGTTATAGTAGACATGTTGACCTCATCGAGGAGGCAGAAGTTGGTGTGCTTATCCTCCCAGCTGATTTTAAGAATCTTCCTGGGGCATCAGTATTGGTATGCTTTGCACACACACATTCACAACATGACCAATAAATATCAGCCACACACACACACACACACACACACACACACACACAGGAGTAAGTTTAACTTGAACAATGCGGGGGGGGACATTTAGCGGGGGGTCAGGGGGTCCTCCCCCTGGAAATTTTGAGCATCACACATTTAATTTCCTGCATTCTGGTGAATTTGTATACATCAAGTTGGCTCTTTTTCATTTGCATTTGAATGAAATTATCAGTTCAAGTTCATTTAAGCTTACATAAACGTCTAGGGGCTACTGTTAGCAAGCGCTAGCTAGCTAGCTAGCTAGTTCGTGAGGGGGTCTGAACTGATAACCCCAAACACAAGTTATAAACTAGATAAGGCTATAATTCATCCGGAAATACGTAAGAAAATCTAACTCAGAAACCCCAAAGGTAAGAAAGGGTTGTGTACTGGGCTAGACAAGCAAGCTGGCTAGCTACGTTACTTACACTTGCTTACACGATCATTCGTACTCCGGTCTCCTGGTTGTCAGGGGCAACTGCAAGACAGCAACGAGGTCGGCAATCCCAGTGGCAAAGTTAAAATGGTATGGTCCAAGCATAGGGGTGTATGAAATCGTTGGAAAACAAGCATGAATGACATTTTAAGTAGTTCGACTGTCTGTGTTGTTATTTTACCTTTTTTGGCGAGGGAGTTAACATTGTCATTCATGATATATTTTTTGGGGGGGCCAAATTCACCTCTTCTAAATACTGAGGGGGACATGTCCCCCCCGACCCCCCATAAATTACGCCTGTACACGCACAACAGACCAATGAATATCAGCAGGCGTTACAGGACTTCAAATGGAGGTCGTCCGATATGAGTGAAACCGGTCAATATCAGACTTCAAATTGCAAAGATAGTGAGGTGCAGTCAGGTTTCTGTAGGTGCTTGCCAACATCTGTCAATAATCTAATTTGTATGAATTTCTGTCCCATAATGATTCAATGGTCTCTCAATACAAAAACTAAAAGCAGATAAAAAATGCAGACGAAATAATGATTTTCAGAATAGAATATAATGGCATTTTCTTTCCACCTACAGTCAGTTGAGAGACAAAATACTTATAATCCATCTATGGCTCAAAACTCTTCAAACTGTGAAACTCAGACTTCTTAAAACACAGCTTTTGTCTTTTATTAGACCTCTGATTCTTATCTTTATATATGAATCACTCTTCTGAACAGAATACCCAAAGTTCAGAGGTCATGGACCGTCTTGGATTAACTGTGATTAGCACACATACAGTAAAATGATAATAACATGAAAGTTGGACTATTTTGAACCTGACCCCCCCCCCAAAAAAAACCATACCAGACCCTGTGAGAAATAATATTTCCATTTCTACTTTAGTTTCTGTCTTGCTCTCATCGATACCGCTGTTGAAAATGAGTTTGGACAGATATTAATTCATCCTATCTCCCTTTTTTTCCCTCCCCAATTGTACTTGGTCAATTACCCCACTCGTCCAAGCCGTCCCAGTCACTATTCCACCCCCTCTGCCGATCCGGGGATGGCTGCCAGCTACCACATACCTCTTCCAATACATGTGGAGCCGCCAGCCGCTTCTTTTCACCTGACAGTGAGGAGTTTCGCCAGGGGGACGTAGCGCGTGGGAGGATCACGCTATTCCCCCCAGTTCCCCCTCCCCCCAGAACAGGTGCCCCGACTGACCAGAGGAGGCGCTAGTGCAACAACCAGGACACATACCCATATCCGGCTTCCCACCTGCAGAAACAGCCAGTTGTGTCTGTAGGGACACCCTACCAAGCCGGAGGTAACACGGGGATTCGAACCAGCGATGCTCATGTTGGTAGGCAAAGGAATAGACCGCTATGCCACCCGGATGCCAGTTCATCTAATTTTTAAAGTTTTGTTTTTTTATCATGTAGCAACACTTGGGGCTTATTAAGTTTTTTTTCATGAACTGCTCCCCACCCACCCATATTGGTTTTTCAAACTACTTCTTCAGGTGTGCAGAAGGTCACAGATACTCTCTATCATTAGTATATGACAAAAAAATGTCAAGGGGTAAGTCTTGCACCGCCGGTGGAAATTTTTCAATTTATCATCTGCTTTCTTTCTGTCATTGATTATGATCACAACACCACACTTTTCTTCTTCTTTCGGCTTGTTCCCTGTTTCTCAGGGGTCACCACAGCGGATTTTACAGTTTCCATTGGTACCATGTGAAGGCACAGCACCAACGGTGGCCGTTGTTAACCTGGGCCTTGACTGATCAGGTATGGTCTTGTCAAGCCGCATACTGATTTGGCAAAATTTTATGTCGGATGCCCTTCCTGACAGAACCACTAACCCTATGGATGGGGGCACAGGTAAAGGGCTGGATGTCATCCCAGTATTCATGGACTGAGCCCATGCCTGATGCCACCGATCCCAACACCACACATCAAACCAAAAATATTTCTCAGGGCTTTGGTACCCAGCATGTCCGAGCAAAGACAAAAATGGTGGGAATGAGCTTAATGTGGTCAAAATGATGGTCAAAATAATAATTACGTCATGCAAAAACAGTGGGTGATTGGGCACTGATCTGACAACATTTGTATGGTAGCCCTTATCATGACTAAAACACACTTTACTGTGCTACGGAAATCTGTAACATCAAATCTATGAAAGTCATTGGGCTGGATTATCCAATAGGCGTTCAAGCAGAGAAAAAACGTAATTCAAAACATAAATCAAAAACACGTTCATATTCCTTTTATCGAAGAAGAATGATATGATTGGTCGAGCCATTTGACCCTGGCCCCCGTCCCTCTCTCCCCTACGCCGCCTATGACAGCTTTGGGATTCTATTGAACATGGAATCTGAGAATTTGACCAGTGTCCATGAACAGGCGTGCACACTCTGCGCTTCGTACCCATCTGATTTAGATCAGAACTCCACAGATCATGAAATTATCCAACTCGGATGCTTCGTACAGAGCGAGCAGGATAAGTCTCCTCAAAAAACTGCTGCAAGTGCTCTTGAAGCATGGTCTGCAATCAACTTTCCCCAACGTGTTCATAGCCCTATGTATTTTTTACTCTGCCGATGGATGACAAACTGCGAAGGAGAAAGATAATTTTCACAGATGGCAAGAATGAAAAATGAACTCGGAGCAACGCAAATGCAACAGGGCCTCAGTGCGTTGTCACTGATGGCCATCGAATCTGAACTTGTCAGGGACTTGGACTTTGATGAATTTGTGACCGAGTTTACTAATAGGAAAGCCTGGAAGAAGTCTTTCTAAGGGCAACTGGAGAAAGGCGAAGTGGAGAGGAGATTGTCAGACAGACAGACAAGACACAGAGACAGCCCCTGAAGAGCAGAGAACAGCAGACAGACAGTCAGCCAGGAGGAAAGAGCCAGCAACATGTGTGTCTTTGTGTGTGTCTTTGTGTGTGTCTTTGTGTGTGTGTGTGTGTGTGTGTGTGTGTGTGTGTGTGTGTGTGTGTGTGTGTGTGTGTGTGTGTGTGTGTGTGTGTGTGTGTGTGTGTGTGTGTGTGTTGTGTGGACAACCTACATTCAACATAGTATCATCGTTCATACCAGATACTTTAAGGCTTTTAGTCAGGTTGTATTGTCAAGGGTTACTTTTCATTTTCCAATGAGGTGCAGTGCTCTCCATAATGAATTAGAGCTATTCTGTGTATGCCCTGTATGCCATGTCTGATTTATTAAAGAAAAAGAAAACGGAAAAAAAGCCTGACCAGCAAATCAAGTTTGCAAGGGCCCATTAAACATTTATCAGCATCCCTGCCCCCATCACTGTTCACTGGAAGGGAGAGAATACTATTTGAATGAGATATAACTCATAAAGTTAATATTCCATATTCAATTCATATGTCTTGGCTAGAATATGGATATGGATCACGTAATACTTTTTCCTCTTCTTCGCATAAGCCAAAAGAAGAAACCGCCTCAGTGGATTTAACAGTTTCCATCGGTACCCTGTGAGGGCATAGCACCGATGGCGTCTGTTGTTAACCCGGGCCTCGGCTGATCCGGTATGGTCTTGTCAATCCGCATACTGATTTGGCAAAATTTTACGTCGGATGCCCTTCCTCACAGAACCACTAACCCTATGGACGGGGGCACAGGCAAAGTGCTGGATGCCATCCCAGTATTCATGGACTTGCGCCCATGCCTGTTGCTACGTAATACTTTGTCTTATTAATGATTAATGTGGTCCATTTGATCGTGTATTGTGGAGTGACATTGGAATAAACAGGCATTTGCACATCTCCCATGAATGGTTAGATACCAACGAGAGTTAAAAAGACTATGCAGAGTTCATGGTCAGGACTGAGTTTTCTATTGGAGTTATCAGGGATACAGTTCAAGAGTCCTGCTGTTATATCGATTGTTGCTTTTTTTTGGAATATTTCAAGTTTGTCTTCAAGTGCAGTTTTTCGAGTTCATTTGTTCAATAGTCACTTTGTGATTATATTTCCACCCATTTACTTTTCTAAATGTGTATGAGCAGGTAAATCAAACTAAATGTACATATAAAGTATGTATTTTACACTTCAAGATAAACTTAATTTGCTAATCTCAATTTACATTTCAATTTATCCCTCAGCGTGTTAAGTTTAATATGACATATTGTAGCGAATTCGGGGGACAACGCAACCACATGAACTGCCGCGGCCGGGACGCGAACCCGTATCGCCCACACCGCAGGAGGCATCACTAACCACTAAACTAAAGGGTCAGACCCGCTCGCCAGTGGCCAGCGTGTCTTCTTATCCATGCACGTTACAATATCTAATTGACAGACTTAAACAGACAGAAGACCATGGCAAAATTATCAAAGCTGTGCATTTATTTTTACAGCTTTTTACAATTATTGTTCTTTAGTAACAGGATGAAGAGGAGACACTCCTTAAAACACATCTTCATAAGTGAAACAACAGCAAAAAGCCTTCTTACTCCTCCTCAGGAGCACCTGAAATAACCCTTTTTGGCATTGGCAACAAAAATCCCAAGAGAGGTGTTTGGTACCATATGCTTCAGGTAAACACAATCTATCAAAATGTCTTACTGACCTGGCTGGGTGTTTGTTTTACTCCTGGCCTCATCTTTCAGGTTGAGGAGTGGCCGGGCCCGTCAGCCCCCACCCACAACGCCACTACCCCTCGCTCACCGACTTGACTGCCGGAGCCACTTTTCCTATCGTTAAGATATTACAGCTACGATGGATACATGGACGTCAAATCCACCGCTGCTCTTTCAATTTGCCGAGGAACTGTCTCCGTCTGTCGTTGTGCTGGATGAAGTCCCTGGCAATCCCCAAAACATCCACTGTTGCCAAAAAATCCCTGACAGCAGTCCATCCATCCATCCATTATCTGAACCGCTTATTCTGCTCTCAGGGTCGCGGGGATGTGCTAGCTAGAATGCCCATACTGAAAAAATTATTAAACGGATAGTTTTACTAAAATATGCCCATATTTCACTAAATTATTTGCTCTGAAACAAACATTTATTTCCTGTTGGTAAACCGTTTTAAGTGGGAAGAAGGCTTCGCAACATGTTTGCGATGCTGTGAGCTGCTATGCTCGTCTCTGTTCGTCGTTTTGCGATTCAAAATTGTGTTGTACTTTGTAGTCGCCATCCGAATCCCATGCAGACTGGCATAGCGTCCACTACCATGTTGGGTATTTGCATTAGTTTTACATTTAACAATGTTTACTATTGTTTGCGTGGCCTATCTGATGGGGTGGGGGGTGGGGAGCAATGGACGTGCGTGCCCCGGGGCCCCCTGGTGGGTTAATCCGGCCACGGTTATGAAATCAACTCTGATATTTCTACTGCTCCACTAACTGATCACTGTGAACAAATGTGAACTATGTAGTACGCATGATACCCCACTAAAAGATATTTGTAATATTCCTATGAATTCATAAATCAAATACCTGGGGGTTTACCCTACAAAAGGCAAAAATAAATAAATAAATAAAACGAAGTCAATCTTTGAACGTAGAAAATAAAAGAAAGTAAAGCCAAGTTAAATTTATGGCTTCAAAGAGACCTTTCAATACTTGGTCGAATTTATCTAACAAAGATGGAGTGTTTATCAAGCTGTATGTACCCAATCTACTCTAGTGCCATTCCAAATAGATAAAATCTATTAACCAAATTAATCTAAATTTCCTTTGAAGAAACAAACCACATTATATGAAAAAAGTAATATGGTTAAAGAAATAAAGGATGGTAGCCTAAACGTTATTGATTTTGATTGCCTTAATGGAACTTTAGAAATTAATTGGCTAGAATCTTGGATCAAACATAGCAACTCCTTTTGGTACTGTATTCCAAATCACGTATTCAATAAAATTGGAGGATTCAAATGTCTTCTTAAGATGGACTTCAATATTGATAAACTACCTGTATCATTATCAGAGTTCCAAAAACAAATATTGTTACATTGGAAAATGTTATATGTACATACCGTTCACCCCATACTACTATACTCTGGAATAATAGATATGTATTGTACCAGAATAAATCTTTATTTTATGAAGATTGGTATAGGAGAAATATATGGTCTATAGTTGACTTAATGGATTCTAGCGGTAATTTCTTAGATTATGAACAATTTTGCACTAAACATAATTGCACCCCTTCAAAATCAGACTTTATTTATTTACACAAAGCACTTCCTCAAGAATTTGTCTTCCTAACAAAAAATATATTGGCACACCAACCTATACTACCACAACTGGCCCCACTATCAATTCAAGGGATTTTAATCCTGCACAAAAAATGTAGTAATCATTTTATAAGAAACTGTCTTACTGAAATATTATTCCCCAGAAGACAAAATAAAAACGACGTCTTGCGCAAATTTGATAAAAATTCCATTGACAGACTAAGAGCAATATATCTAACATTCTCTATACCCCCCCAAAACAAAAGAAACACACTTCAAGATTATGAACAACATTTATCTTTCAGAAGAATTACTTAGTTTGAATATTGATGACAATATATGCACGCTTTGTGAAAATGATATTGAAGCTACGGACCATATGTTTTTCTCATGTATTGTAACTCATACATCCTGGCTGGACATCCACAAATGGATAAAACAAAAAAAATTCATCATTTCCACTTTCTATCGCTAGAGACAATACAACATTTGGTATGATATTGCAAAGCAAAAATGATAAACTCTGTTGTAACGTACGTCTAGCAAGATGTCTTTGTCTAGCAAGATTTTTTTTTAATTTTCATCCCCCAAATTTGGAAGATAACAAATCCTCAATTTCCAGGAAGATAACAAATCCCGCAAATTTGTTATCTTCCTGAATGAATTTAAATTATACTTGAACTCTTTAAAACTTCTACAAGGAATAAAAGCACAAAAGTTGTGATATTTTTTTAAAAAAATTCCTCGCTGAATTAGATAACTAAGAAACTGGATTTCCCCTTGACTGATAGTTTATATATTTTATTTATTGATCCTATTTTGTCTTTTTTAAGTCATGCCATTCAGAACTTAACATATTAAAACACCTTCTCTGTTTATGTTTATGATTCTGTTTATGACTGTTTGCTAAGTTGTGGTTCCCTTTGGCAATCTCTTTGTCATTTTCAAATACCTGTTAAATATCATTGTTGCCATATTTGTTCTTATACATTTTCAAAAAAAAAAAAACTTCCCGAGAAAACTGAGTTGCTGCTACAAGTGGTGTTTGTGGGCCAGTAGGGAGCAGTCTTCCCTCTGGTGCTAATAGAACATCCATTCATTATCTGAACCGCTTTTCCTGCTCTCAGGGTCGTGGGATGCTGGAGCCTATCCCAGCAGTCATTGGACGGCAGGTGGGAAGACACCCTGGTCAGGCCGCCACGCCATCACAGGGCCGACATATACACACACACACACACACACACACACACACACACACACACACACACACACACACACACACACACACACACACACACACACACCTAGGGATGATTTAGCACGGCCGATTCACCTGACTGACATGTCTTTGGACTGTGGGAGGAAACCGGAGCCCCGGAGGAAACCCACGCAGACACGGGGAGGACATGCAAACTCCACACAGAGGACGACCCGGGATGACCCACCAAGGTTGGACTGCCCTGGGGCTCGAACCCAGGACCTTCTTGTTGTGAGGCGACCTCACCAACCACTGCGTCACCATGCCTCCCGCTAATGGAACAACAAAAATCAAATCCTAGTGCAGTGATGGGGACACCGTGCTGTAGGCGATGCCATCCTTCGGATGAGACGCTAAAACTGAGGCCCTGACTCACTGTGGTCATTAAAGATCCCATGGTACTCACCACAAAGAGTGCCGGGAGGATTGCCGTGGCTTGTACAAACCAAACAGACACCGGCCAACAGGATGGCACAACACAGGAGCGCTAACACGTCAGGCCAGCACACTGCAGTCTACACCCATCTACCGACCAGTGGCCACTCTTTCAGGGATGAGGATGTGCACATCCTTGATAGGGAAGAACACTGAATGGGGAGTCAAAAGAGGCCATCTATGTGAAGAGGGAACGACCATCCCTGAACCGGTGGGGGGGGGCGGCTAAGAATATATCTGTCACCATCTTACAATGCTGTGATTGCAAACCATTCCCAAATCCTCTATCTGTGAATAGTACACATGGCCATTGTTACTCTAATCAATGCCACATCAGTTTGCATATGAAACTGATTGTTGGTTTCGGTCGTTATGCCACAGTATTGTTTGTAAGGGTGGGGATACCTGCAGTCAGTTGGACTGAAGAGGTCAACTTTCTTTGAATTCATTGCCTGGATTATTGAGCATGCATACAGTAGCTTGCAAAAGTATTCATACCCCTTGAACTTTTCCACATTTTATCACGTTACGACCACAAACATAAATATATTTTATTGGAATTTTATGTGAAAGACCAACACAAAGTGGCACACAACTGTGAAGTACAAAGAAAATTACACATGATTAAAAAATTTTTACAAATAAAAAATGAAAAGTGCAGTGTGCAAAAGTATTCAGCCCCCTTTTCTCTGAGTGCAACCAATTGCCTTCAGAAGTTGCCTGATGATTGCTGAATGATCGAATGTTGACCTAATGACTAAATAGAGTCAACGTGTGTGTAATCTAATCTCAGTACAAATACAGCTGTTCTGTGACGGCCTCAGAGGTTTGTTAAGAGAATATTGGGGAGCAAACAGCATCATGAAGTCCAAGGAACACACCAGACAGGTCAGGGATAAAGTTGTGGAGAAGTTTAAAGCAGAGTTAGGCTATAAAAGATTTCCCAAGCTTTGAACATCTCACGGAGCACTGTTCAATCCATCATCCGGAAATGGAAAGAGTATGGCACAACTGCAAATCTACCAAGACACAGCCGTCCACCTAAACGTACAGGCCGAACAAGGAGAGCACTGATCAGAGATGCAGCCAAGAGGCTCATGGTGACTCTGGACGAACTGCAGAGATCCACAGCTCAGGTGGGGGAATCTGTCCACAGGACAACTATTGGTCGTGCACTGTACAAATCTGGCCTTTATGGAAGAGTGGCAAGAAGAAAGCCATTGTTAAAAGAAAACCATAAGAAGTCCCGTTTGCAGGTTTGCCAGAAGCCATGTGGGGGACACAGCAAACATGTGGAAGAAGGTGCTCTGGTCAGATGAGACCAAAATTGAATTGGCCTAAATGCAAAACGCTATGCATGGCGGAAACTAACACTGCACATCACTCTGAACACACCACCATCCCCACTGTCAAACATGGTGGTGGCAGCATCATGCTCTGGGGTGCTTCTCTTCAGCAGGACAGGGAAGATGGTCAGAGTTGATGGGAAGATGGATGGAGCCAAGTACAGGGCAATCTTGGAAGAAAACCTGTTGGAGTCTGCAAAAGACTTGAGACTGGGGCGGAGGTTCACCTTCCAGCAGGACAACGACCCTAAACATAAAGCCCGGGCTACAATGGACTGGTTTAAAACAAAACATATTCATGTGTTAGAATGGCCCAGTCAAAGCCCGGACCTAAAGCCAATTGAGAATCTGTGGCAACATCTGAAAAACTGCCGTTCACAAACGCTCTCCATCTAATCTGACTGAGCTTGAGCTGTTTGCAAAGAAGAATGGGCAAAAATTTCAGTCTCTAGATGTGCAAAGCTGGTAGAGACATACCCCAAAAGTCTTGCAGCTGTAGTTGCAGCAAAAGGCGGTTCCACCAAGTATTGACTCAGGGGGGCTGAATACTTTTGCACACCGCACTTTTCTAGTTTTTTATTTGTAAAACATTTTTAAAATCATGTATAATTTTCTTTGTACTTCACAATTGTGTGCCACTTTGTGTTGGTCTTTCACATAAAATTCCAATAAAATATATTTATGTTTGTGGTCGAAACGTGACAAAATGTGGAAAAGTCAAGGGGTATGAATACTTTTGCAAGCCACTGTAAAGAACATCAACTAGACAGTATCTATATACCTGAGGATATCTAAGATTACCTGTTGACAAGTAAGTGAAGGCATATGGAATCCCAGCCATCCATTAATACCGTGTGCAAAAAGCAACAGTTTCTAAATGAAGAAAATATGAATGAAGTATGAAGTTTTGACCATGTGTCACGCAACACATTGACCGAGATGGAAAATATTTTGCAGTAACACAAATGCATACACAGACACAGATGAGGGCAACTTTAGGTAATAGTAGTTATAGAGACAAAAGAGTACATATTACACATGAATTAGTCTATTAGATACTAACTACTTCTTGTAACTATAGGTGGTTTATGGCCATTAAATTCGCTCTGACCATGTGGAAGAGGAGCTATAAGACGACCCCTGCGCGCGCGCGCGCGCGCGTGTGTGTGTGTGTGTGTGTGTGTGTGTGTGTGGTGTGTGTGTGTGTGTGTGTGTGTGACTGGTAGAGTTGTTTGTGAGGGCCACTAAGAGGAATCTGTCCACAAACAAGCTGCCCATCCTGCACCATGCCCCTTGTGGGAGCAGTGATGCTGTGAACTGTTAATGCAACTGTAATGTTTTACTCCATGACATACCACAAGGTGTGACTGGATGAAACTGGCCAAGCCCTCCAACTGACTAGGTCGCATGTACTCTTGATGTATACACACTTCACAAGGGTGAAATCTCTCTTCCCTGCTCAGAAGCTCCCAATGGCCGCAACCTCTAGGACCAGTCTGTAAGGGTCCTGAGGTTTCTTTCCAGCAAAGCCGCTGAATGGGCTCATGCTCCATGAAGACGGGTCAGTGTATCGACTGGAGCTGCTGGATTTTTTATGCAGCCACAACAACCTGGAGCTCAATATTGTAAATACGCTACAGATAATGCTGAACCACACCATCACCCCAACCCGCACACACACACACACACACACACACACACGCACACACACACACATGCATGCACGCAGGCACACCACTCTGCCTCTCAACATCACTAGCTCAACAGAAATCGTTAACTAAGTACCACTGTCTCAGAGGACTGGACCTCAAGTGGGAGAAAAACACAGACTCCATAATCAACAAGTACCAGCAGGTTTTATTACTCTTGCAGCTGAAGAAATTCAACTCCACTCTGGCAAGCAGGAAAAAAAAAAGAAAAGTTAAAGCATTCAGGTTCAAGAATAACGTTTTCTGCCCAGAGGTGATCCCCATCAATATCCCGTCTACTTGGTACACTTTGTTCATACTTGCTGTAAAACTGGAACAGTCAAGACTTGAAAGTTAGCGTTCTGCTCTACGCTTTAGGTGGTATTTTAAACAACTCTCTGCCAATCTCACCGCTAATCCCCACATTTGTATTTATCACTGTTCACACGTTTCTTTACAGAGCGATGTCCACATGTGCAAAACCCAAGTCCAGTTTGAATAATGGTACTACTTGTGCAATCGTGCCGATTTTCTCTTTGCACACTATTATTTCATAAAGTCTCTTCCTTGACTTAACCTCTTAACAAATATAACCAGCTTTCATAATGTTGTGTTACAGCCTGTGTACTTTGGGTGTGCAACCACCAAGTCAAATTCCTATGAGTGTAAACATGCCCGTTGATAAAACAGGTTCTGGCTGGAACTCTGACAAGGGGATGGTCGCCTGAACTGTATATGCCAGTTCTGAATCCAACACGTAAACACATTTGAATATAAATCGAACATAGCTAAATACGTTCCTTGATGCTAAACACGGTAAATTCAAAAGGTCCAAATAAAACAGAGCACTGGGATCGTGCTTGTAACACCAGGCAGCTGGTGTTATTTCCCTTCACAATGAAACCCACCACTGATCCCCACAGCATCCCTATTCCATCCCTCCATCCATCCATCCATCCATTATCCAAGCGCTTATCCTGCTGTCAGGGTCGTGGGGATGCTGGAGCCTATCCCAGCAGCCATTGGACGGCAGGCAGGGAGACACCTTGGACAGGCCGCCAGGCCATCACAGGGCCCGCCCAGACAAACACACACACGCACACACACACACAAACACACACACACGCACACACACACACACACACACAAATGTTATGGTCACGGTGAGGGGCACGTTGATTAAAGTCATCAGAGATTAAGGCCTGATCTGTGTCAACATCATTGAGGTTTTGGGAAGGACAGAGAAGCGACAGAGAGAGAGGGACGGAAAACACGCAAAACACACGCACGCACGCGCACGCACACCCACATTGATTCACCGTTATCGGATGTAGAGCCTCTCTCATCAGCCCTACACCATAAAACCCGCTTACAATCCTTCTATACAAAACACACTCTCACCCATGTGTTTGGAGAAGGAGGCAGGACGTTGACCGGCAGCCATTGATGGTATTAACTTTGCGCAGGTGAGTTATCCGCACCTTTGTAAGTAACCCAAATATTCCTTGGGGGAGTCATTTCTGTTCCAAACACATCACACACCTTCTGTGTTGGGAAACGCTCCCCAAGTCAAGATACTACACGGCGCATCAAGCTTGTCAGCTGCCTTATCGGTCTACCTGTGAGTCCTCAACTGCGCTGAGGAAATCCATTTCGCACCATGCGTCGTTTAATGTCTTCCTTTGAAGTGCCGGGAGCGCCCAGGCGTAATTCAACACCGCCGCAAGGAGACCATCAAAGCAGCACTCACTTGTGGCCGTCCGAAGGAGCGGCTGAATTTATTGCTTAATATCAGATCAAACCTTGAATGAAACGGAGATATATATATATATATAAAAACAGCTGCAGCGATTCTAAATAATAGCCACAGCAAATCTGATGAACCCGTGACCTGACGTCCCATTCAGCATCGGCTTGTTTGAGCGCTGCGGGTTATATGTAACGCCCCCCTCTGTATGCGGTAGGTGTCAGTGAGGCGTCGCGCTGAGCGGGACCCAGCGCGTACACCCTCCTCACTACACCGCGCACGCTATACAACTGTGAAGGCTCTTCTTCAAGATACTGCCAAGACAGGTTTGTCAGCGGACCCGGGGACCAGACGCAGAGGATTAAAACGATCTTGTCGACCAAATAGGTATTGGCTGGCTGTGTGTATGCGTGTATGTGTGTGTGTGTGTGTGTGGTGTATGTAAGTGTGTGTGTGTGTGTGGGGGGGGGGGGGGTGGAGGGTGAATAGACCGTGGAGGCGTGCCACCTGTGACGGAAAATAATATGGAGCGAATGTGTCGGACAGGTTTGTCTAGTAGCCTATGTCGGTAGCCTGCTAACTTGCTAACTCACTAACTAACTATTAACTAACTATTAACTAACTAAGGCGAAGTCCGCCGCGATCACGTTGAGCGTCGAGGACTTTAAACACCAGTTGAAATCCCCAACAATTAATCTCCACGTGACTCCAGGTAGGAGACGTTGAACGTTACGTTACTTGTTTCATCTGCTCGTCATTTTGTTAGTATTTTCGGCGTCGTTACGCTGCCCTGTAAGTAACTCGGTGTTAAATAACACTGACAGCAAAGACAGGTTGTTGGACAAATGGCGTATATATTGCTGCAACTTGCCCACAGGGCTGTCAATGTTTCACCCCAATAAGGAAGAGACGGTGTTACAGGTTGGCTCGGTCTCGGGCGTAGGGTAGCTGAGGGAAGAATGTGGAGCATAAAGCAGTGCTGTATTACGTTGTTAAGGCAGGACAGAGTGAAATTCTCAACCATCTGTAGTGGACTCCTGCTGCATATTTTAGCCGTCCTACAATGACTGGTTAGGAAGAAGAGCCGAGGCCAATCATGCAGAACCAGAACCAGAATGGATCGGATAGTTTTCTTAGTAAAGCTGTCTTAACTCACCACATATAGCACACGGTAGTATGCTGTATAGGATGCGCAGTGGGCACCTAAATCAGCTGAAACCCCCTCCTCCCTGTGAGGATGTTTGACAATGCCTTTGCACAGGTTTACTCATTCATTGATTGTTTTCAAATTGGCAATCAGCTCGTTCCAATTCAACTCGTTCCGATTCTAATTCCTCTCTGATATAGTCTCTGCACCACTGCACCGTATCACCTCATATTTCGCCTGTATATAGTAAATCATTGTGTATATATCTGCAGATTGTTGTGTTGCGGCGTTGTTATTCTGTTAAATACACTGAGAGAGCCACAAACCGGAGTCAAAGTCCATGTAGTGCAAACCTACATGGTCAATAAATATGTTTCTGGTTCTGATACAACGTGATGGGTTTTGTAGATGAGATGTAATCATCACATCTCACTCCCGTTTCATCAGGCACAATTTTGGACAAAAACGCCCTAGTGCCATGTGAAGAATGACCTTTATACTCGAGTCCCTTCACATTTCTTTGCTTTCTTGCCCCCAGTCTCATCTATACGTCTCCCACCGCAGGGTATTCATCAGATTTTGATTCTGCTGTTTACACTGTGTCGTTGTTGGCGATGTGAAAGCTCGCCCATTTGAAAGACAGTCCAGTGTTAACACTAACAGCCATATTCGGCCCCTGACACAGTAAAAAGTGCACAGGGAAAAGAAAGTATTAACACAGTAGACTTGTATGGGACAAATGCAATTCAGCCTCCAGTTTGCGTTCTTTTTGTCTGCAAGGAAAAAAAGAGCTCCATAAAGCAGTCTGTATCTCAATTGAAGCACTGTTCAATGGCTTTGACTGACATCTTTTCAACCATTTGTTAAGCCATTTGTCAGGCAGGCAGGCACACACACACACACACACACACACACACACACACACACACACACACACAGAGGAATATTTGAGTTTTTAGGGACGATATATTATCTGTTGATGGAGTCTGCATGGCAGTGCTGTCGTTTGCCCTACTCTGGGAAGGTCTTAGTCAGTTTATAATTGCTTAAAATCCCCTTTAGTGGATAAACATCAGGAGACACAGCTGGCAGAGAGAACAGGAAGAAGAAGGATTAAAAAGGTAAGTCCGGTACCTAAGTGGTATTGTCAATGTAATTTCCTCTGGGTGGTTTTATTTGTGTTTCCTGCAGCTCTCTCTCACTCTCTCTCCAGCTGTCTCAGTGTGCACCTTGACTGGTTTGCACTGTGGCCAATTAGGAATAGAAAACATCTGCATGTAGGGCTTGCTTGATACAGAACATGGTGCAGGGGTGTTGAGTTTTGGATGACAGAGAATGGGAAATGGACAGTAATTAGCGGTTCTTTCGGCACCACTGTGCTTTATTCTGACTGGCTGTCTTTGCTCTTTGCGCAGTTGTCTCTGTCTCTCTTTTTTTTTTTCTAAATAAGTTATCAGCATAGTTTGCCAGGAGCCTGGGAAACATTTGCATCCAAATGGACTGCTCTTTCTAGATGTAAGAGACCCTGTCTGGACCACTACGGTATTTTGTTGTCACCTGTCTGTCTGTCTGGTGTCATCTAGAGCCCGGCAGCCCAATATTTCAACTCAACCTGATATGGAGGAGTCCAATAATGACTCATGAAAGAGCTCGCCAGCTCACCTCCTCTGACACCTTTTAAGACGGGCTTTGACAAGCCTTAGAGGCCAAGTTGACGGGCCTTTATCGCATTTGACAGGCCTCTGGAGATGTAGTCCTCTATGACTCAGAATACTTCATTGTTGTCCAACTTGAATGAGTACCGTGCCTATAATATACTTATCCGACTGAAAGCATTTTTACACTTATTCAGGAGTGACAATGTCCCATAAATGCAGCTGATGTGTCATGACATAAGAACTGTGGATAATGTGTGCGTCTGTATTTATGGCGGCTGTTTATTTCTTCCACAGTATGTTTGTGTGTGTGATTCCCTTCCTTCTTGCCCGGTACCTGCACAACACTGTGCAGTCCCCTCAGTGTCATCCGTGGCATATAAGGGGACTCCCTCGTCCCTATATGATAGTGAAGCTTCTCACGCCTGCTGAATAGATTCACACCAGCTCTCTGTTGTGCTGATGTTTTTATGTCTTTGTGAAAATGTACCCCTGCATGTGTGAGCATGTTTTCCATAGGATTGGGTTTTTTAGAGAGAAAGAAACAAGAAACTCTGGATTCACTCCTTTTTCGGTTACAAGAGGCATTCCTGGGTTTATTTAATTGAAAGCACCAAAGGGTGCAAGTGTTTATGTTGGGAAGTGGGAGGATGGTATTTTAAAGTCAGAGGAAGAGTATTTAGAGTGACTGTGTGTGTGTGTGTGTGTGTGTGTGTGTGTGTGTGTGTGTGTGTGTGTGTGTGTGCGTGTGTGCGTGTGTGCGTGTGTGTGTGTGTGTGTGTGATAAGAAGAGCGGAGAGAGAGGGGGGGGGGGAAAGGGGGAGAGACGTCACACTCTTTAAATAAAATGGCGTAAGGTCAACGATGCTCCCCAGAATGTATCTGTCATGGTATTCACAGTGGGATTGTGTGCACTGGTGCATGTGATGGTGACCCCTCCATCATCTCTTTCACCAGCTATGTTTTCTCTTGTCTTTCCCTGTCTCTCTCTCTCTCTCTCTCTCTCTCTCTGACTCCATGTCAAGTCTCCCTTACTGTCTCCCAAATTTCTCTCCAGCTCTCTTGCTGTCTATTCACTCCCTCAAATGAAGCTTCTCTTCCTGGAAGAACATTAGCATTCACACCAACATACATCTTAGAAATATCGTATTTTACAGCCCCCCCCCCCCCATGGATTTAATTCCTCTCAGGTACATGGACTCCCCTCTCCGCTGTGGGGACTAGTTTCACACCTTGTGGATGTGTATTGTGGACTGGCCTTATCCGAACCTTAGGTGTTTGCTTATGATATTGACACATAGCTCTGCTCGACGGCTATTGTTTGGTTACTGATATGTTTGTTGATGTAATTTATGCTTTGCAGCCGCTGCTCAAACAGTGAGAGGGATACGGGGTTAGTTTGCCAGTTTGGGGGGCGGCGGCGGGGTGGGGGTGGGGTGTCACTCTGTGATTTCCGAAAAACCTTCCATCTTTTGTAAAAGACATACAGTTTGTATATCTTTCATGTGTATGTCATCATCCTTGCGGTATCCTGCAGATCAGCTAATCCCTTGTGTTCGAGCCACGCCACTCAACTTGCGTATTTTATATTCTCTCTCTCCTCGTATCCCCTCTGACCCCGTCGGGTGGGACGTAAGTTCTGTGAAAATGTTGCATCTTGAATAATAATGCCCGCACTGTCTTGCATACTGCTCCATCATCTTATGTGTATGGAGAGCATGTGTGGTTCTTGCATAGCCAGCGCTAACATTATTGGTTTTTTGTTTGTGTGTGCATGCGTGCGTGCGTGTGTGTGTGTGTGTGTGTGTGTGTGTGTGTGTGTGTGTTTCTGTTTTCTCCGCAGACAGCAGCGACCTTCAGACACTTGTGCTACACTGGAAGAGACAAGGCTGCCTGTCTGCCACTGTGTATTTGTCGGATTGAGTGGGTGGGTGTGTGTGGATGCTTGTGTGTGTGTGTGTGTGTGTGTGTGTGTGTGGGTGTGTGGGTGAATATGTTTGTGTGAATATTTAGATGCGTTCGTACAACAGTCGGGTGTGACCCATGAGACGCTCTACAGCTATGCAGGAGGCTCGATCCTCCGTTGTGACGGCCATGCTGCGGCTCCTGCTGCTGAGCTGCTGTGGGTATGTGGTGACCGGGTACCCTTTCAGACCGGCCCTGGAGCCAGACGTCACCCCCCGCATCACTGTAGCCTCTAGTGGTAAGGAGGAAATGTGCATGCACAGGAAAGGGTTTAATTTTAAAAGGGTTTTGGTGTATATACCATTTTGGCTTGAAATTATTATTATATTCTTTCTCTTTTGATATTGCAAGACCCCTTTTCTCTCTCTCTCTCTCTCTCTCTCTCTCTCTCTCTCTCTCTCTCTCTCTCTCTCTCTCTCTCTCTCTCTCTCGCTCTCTGTCTGTCTGTCTCTCTGTCTGTCTCTCTTTCTGTTTGTCTCTCTCTCTCTCGCTCTCTCTCTCCCCCCCCTTCTCTTTCATTTTGGTCTGTTGTCTTTGTTTTACTATCTCTTACTCTCTGTCATTGTTAACCCTTCTGTTTCACTTTGGTCTGTCTGTCTTTGTTTTTCTGGCTCACTCTCTCCATCTCTCTCTCTCTCTCTCTCTCTCTCTCTCTCTCTCTCTCTCTCTCTCTCTCTCTCTCTCTCTCTCTCTCTCTCTCCCTCGCTCTCTTTCTCTCCCTATTCACCTTTCTTTCATTTTGATCTGTCGCCTTTGTATTATTCTTTCTCTGTCTCTCTCTGTCTCTCTCTGTCTCTCTGTCTCTGTCTCTGTCTCTCTCTCTCTCTCTCTCTCTCTCTCTCTCTCTCTCTCTCTCTCTCTCTCTCTCTCTCTCTCTCTCTCTCTCTCTCTCTCTCTCTCTGTCTCTCTCTCTCTCACCCCTGCTCTCCTTCATTGTCAATATTTCCCTTTATTTTGGTCTGTCGTCTTTTTTTTCTGTGTCACACTCTTTCAACATCTCCCTCTTTTCTCTCGATCTGCTACTTGATTGGTACTTTGAGACTCATATTTTTGGAACAAAACAAATTTGTGCACGTGGGCGTGCACAAGCAACACACACGGACACACACGCGTGCACACAACCACACCTGTTTCTGTGGTCTCCTACCCCTGCCTGCTCCTTGTCCATGTTGATGTTTTTATTGAATGGTGGATTATTGTCCATTTGGCCCCTTGACCGAAGCCTGGCATCTAGTCTGACAAGTGCGGTGGTAAAGAAAGAGGCAAAGTGACTGCTGAGGCAAACCCTACGTTGCAAGTAGTAATGATACACTGTAACCATGACAACTATTAAGCACGGTGGATGGTTGTGGTGTAATGTGTTTTTACCTTTGAACATGTTTGCACATGTGAGTGTGTCTACCAATTTGTATAAGTACAGGTAGTAAATTTAAATATGTGTATATGGAGTAGTGAATGTGTGTGTGTGTATGTGTGTATCTGTGTGTATTTGCATATGTGGCAAATCTGTGGCTGTAATTTTTGTGCGGTGGCTCTTTTCTCCCGCTCACTGATTAGTCTGCCATTGGTTGCCGTTGTTACTGCTGTGTGAATAGATGTGTAACCACTTCTGCGGTCCATGACTTCTGCTCACATCTAGCAATGGTTCTCCACTCCCTCATGAGGTCATAGGTGAAATCCAATAGTCTTCCTCTTCCCATCTCCGCCTCTAAGCAGAGCCGTCTCCTTACCAGTAAATCACTACCATGCCTCCTCTGGTCCATCGTATACATCATCTTTTCTGTCTCTTCTCTCACTCTTATCACCCCCCTCTCTGTCCGTATCTGAAGTTCTCTAAATCAAAACTCGGTCCAAATATCTACCCACAGGTCCTCCCACATCACCATCACTCACCGCTGATGCATCTTTTTCCTCCCCACCTGCTCAAACCTCCAATTTTTCACCCTGAATAGTCCTGCTCTCTCTCCTCTGCTCAGATGTTTTTCACTCATTAGTTTTTGACAGTTATTGTTTTTTTTTTTTTTCATTATCTTCATCAAAATTTCCTAAACTTTGTTTTACCTTTCTGCTTTGTTTCTTTTCCTAAGGAGAACAATATTCAGCCTTCTTGCTAATCCCTTTAAACTCTGCGTTCTTTAGCGATCTGAGGCAGAGCCTTCATACCCGCATGGGGTGGTTGCATAACACATACATGCATGAGGGCACATGCAAGGATGCACGCGGGCACGCACACACACACACACACAGAGGCATAGGTGCACCTACTGTATGCTCATACACTTAAATATACACATGCACACACAAACACACACACACACCAGTTTTCATTCCTTGTGAATAATGTGCAGTGCCTCAAACTGACACCGTACACATGGTGGGGGGAAAAAAACAGCGGGGTTTGTTTAGGGTAAAAATTTGAAGAGTTCCAGATCTCAGTTCTGAGGAGTCAAGAAGAAGAAGGTAAAAACTGACAGAATGAGGGGGAAGAGGTTATAAAATAGGCAGAGACCAATAGGAAAGTGAACGATTTAAAAGGCTTTAGCATTCACACACATCTGTAAGGTGAAAAAACGTCATTGCAAAGCTACCTGCAGTTACCGAACTCGTTCTAATGCGTCACTTCTTTTTTCCACAACTTTCTTATTGATTCAGGTCCATCTGGTAGACCGCATTTACATCAGACTGCTGCGAACTGCAAACAGCCTTGGTGTTGAAGTGCTTGTGTGTAGAGCTAAGTCTCGTGGCCCTGAGGTTTTAGGTGCCATGTGTGCATGTGTGTGTGTACTTGAACACTATTTACTGTCCTGGTCACAAGAGATCCTAATGCTCAGTCAATAAAATCCCCAAGGTTTCTCTTTCTCTCTCTTTCTCTTTCTCTTTCAAATATGTATCTCTCTGTCTGTTAGTCTTTCTGTCTGTCTTCCTTCCTTTCTTTTTCTGTGTCTTTCTCCATAATGAATTTCGAGAATGTGCCTTTCCTTCCAGGCGGTGGAACCTACAGTATAATTTAGTAGGTGAGGGCTTCAATGTGCTTTCAGATTCATGAGCTCCAATGTTATTTCATCATCCTACCAAGATCACGGCCCCGAAGGAACTCGAGCCTCCGGTTAAATCTTTACTGCTGTGTCACTCGATCCTCCCCTATCGACTTTCCTCGTTTCTAGTCTGTGCCTGAAGGTGGTTGTCAAGTATTGTTGGGCAGTACTGGGCTCCACTTGTCGATTTCTCACCTGCAGTGTGGGTTATTGTCTGATTTAATGGTAGGATTACACCGTGTGGTCACCATCTGGAAACTGCAGGTATTGTCTCCACTCGTGTTCTTTTTTTTCTTTTTTCAGCCATACTGAGGGTTTGACTGGGCCGGAGTGCTCAGAGAGGATAGTTATTCCGGTGTCCTCAGAAAAACCCATATGGAGGTCAGCTAAGACCACACTACCTCCTGCTTAGGGGGAGTATGGGACAGGAATTGGCAAATGCTGATGAAATAAGTGAAGCGGATGGGATTTCACAGTAGCAGATAGGAATTTTAATGACAGCTCACTTGATAATCATTGCCGTAGTCGGGAAGATTCAAACTTGCTAAAGGAGTGGATTGTCTGAGGGAAAAGAAAGCTCAGCGCTGTTGCTGGCATGATGAGCTTCTGCACTCGTCCATAGGCATCAAAAGTATGTAGTTCAATTTTAGGTCTTCTCTTTCACTGGCTAATTGCTGTCAAAGCTCTGATCAGTACTAGGCTGGCCAGTTATTCTTAGCCAGCATCAAAGTAACAGCCTTGTAGTAATACTGGAGTTTCAACTGTTAACAGTATTGTTCACATCATCATTTTTCTTGTGTTGCCATTGTTATGACTATGGTAAGACTGTTTTATCTGTTAAAAGAGTTGCTTTTCCCTATGCCTTGAGGCAGAGTATCCTTTCCCCATACCACATGCTGTGTGTGTGTGTGTGTGTGTGTGTGTGTGTGTGTGTGTGTGTGTGTGTGTGTGTGTGTGTGTGTGTGTGTGTGTGTGTGCGCGCATGTTTGTGTTTGCTTGTATTGACTACAGTGCTGTTGCAGTGCTGTATCTATAGCTATTACTACGACTACAACTTCTACTTTTGGCTGCTCCCTTTAGGGGTCACCACAGCGGATCATCCATTTGCATCTCTTACTGTCCTCTGCATCTTCTTCTGTCATGCCTGCCACCTGCATGTCCTGCCTCACCACATCCATAAACCTCCTTTTTCGCCTTCCTCTTTTCCTCTTCCCTGGCAGCTCCATATTCAGCATCCTTCCCCCAATATACCCAGCATCTCTCCTCTACACATGTCCAAACCATCTCAGTCTTGCCTCTCTTGTTTTGTCTCCAAACCGTTCAACCTGAGCTGTCCCTCTCATATACTCGTTCCTAATCTTGTCCTTCGTCATCAGTCCCAATGAAAATCTTAGCATCTTCATCTCTGCCACCTCCAGCTCCCCCTCTTGTCTTTTCGTCAGTGCCACTGTCTCCAAACCATATAACATAGCTGGTCTCACAACTATCTTGTAAACCTTCGCTTTAACTCTTGCTAGTACTGTTCTGTCGCAAATCACTCCTGACACGTTTCTCCACCCACTCCACCCTGCCTGCACTCTCTTCTTCACCTCTCTACTGCACTCCCCATTACTTTGAATAGTTGATCCCAAGTATTTAAACTCATCCACCTTCACCACCTCTACTCCTTGCATCCTCACCATTCCGCTGTCCTCCCTCTCGCATATGTATTCCATCTTGCTCCTACTGACTTTTATTCCTCTTCTCTCCAGTGCATACCTCCACCTCTCCAGGCTCTCCTCAACCTGCCCCCTACTCTCACTGCAGATCCCAATGTCATCCACGAACATCATAGTTCACAGAGACTCCTGCCTGATCTTGTCCATCAACGTCCGTCGCCATTGCAAACAAGAAAGGGCTCAGAGCCGATCCTTGATGTAATCCCACCTCCAACATGAACCCATCTGTCATTCCTACCACACACCTCACCATTGTCACACTGCTCTCATACATATCCTTCACCACTCTTACATACTTCTCTGCCACTCCCAACTTCCTCATACAATACCACACCTCCTCTCTAGGCAGCCTGTCATATGCTTTCTCTACATCCACAAAGACACAATGTAACTCTTTCTGACCTCTTTACTTCTCCATCAAGATTCTCAAAGCAAACATCACATCTGCAGTGCTCTTTCATGGCATGACACCATACTGCTGCTTGCTAATCATTGCTTATCATCTTAACCTAGCTTCTATTACTCTTTTCCAAATCTTCATGCTGTGGCTGATTAACTTTATACCTCTACAGTTACTACAGCTCTGGACATCACCCTTATTCTTGAAAATCAGTACAAATATGTCATCTGGATCAACCGTCTTTGCACTCTTCATCCTCTTCATAGCTGCCCTCACTTCCTCCTTGCGAATCTACTGCACTTCCTGATTCACTATCCCCACATCATCCCACCCTCTCTCTCCTTCTCTCCTAAAGTACTCCTTCCACCTTCTCAACACACTCTCCTCGCTTGTCAGCACATTTTAAGTCAAGTTAAATTTATTTGTATAGCCCTTTATCACAAATTACAAATTTGCCTCAGTGGGCTTTACAGCACACACAACATCCTGTCCTTGCATCGGATAAGGTACAGCTCCCTAAAAAAAACCTTTAACAGGGAGAAAAAATAGGAGGAAAGCTCAGGGATAGCAACAGAGAAGGGATCTCTCTCCCAAGATGGACAGATGTGCAATGAATGTTGTGTGTACAGAATTTACAGAATACAACATTGAAAGAGGATAACAGAATTATAATGGAATTATAAGATATATGAAGAATTACGATGAGGAGCATGTCAAGCAGTGTCCAGATGCCACCGGAACAGTCTAGGACCTGAGCCATGCGACCACCATCACCATGTAGACCCATGACAGAAGGACAGACTACACACACACACAGGGGAGACTCACATCACACCATTCACATACACGGGAGAAGAGACAAGAAAACACATTAGTCACACATCAGATTGAGAGAAGGATATAACATTGAAACAGGATATGGATTCATAAGATATATTAAAAAAAATTAGATAAGGAGGATGCCAAGGACTGTCCCAGTGGTGACCACTGTCACCATGAAGACCTGGGAGGAAGGCAAACTACACGTGCACATAGGGGAGACTCACATCACACTATTCACATATACTGGGGAAAAGAAAGGAGAAGACATCATTCAGAGAGAGAGAAAAGACACGTGAGAGAAGAGAACAGTTTGCAATAGCCAATAATCTACACTCTATATAATCTCATCAGCAGAACAATGCTTAGTAAATTCACTGAGGCAGAAACTGACCCGCCATGCAGTACAGGTTGTGAAATACTCGATTTAAAGGCAACTAATTGTAGGCTAAGGCAAAAAGATGAATTTTAAGTTTAGATTTAAAGAACTCAACAGATTCTGATTGTCTGACTGCAGCAGGCAGGTTATTCCACAAGAATGGGGCCCGATAGGAAAAGGCCTTGTCACAACTTCTTTTTAACTTTGGATACACACAGGAGCCCTGTATTTTGAGAGTGGAGAGCTTGAGATGAAATGTATGGTTTAAGGGGATCAGACAGGTATGATGGGGCAAGCCCATTTAAGATTTTATAAGTTAGCAGAAACACCTTGAAGTCTGATCTAACATTGATAGGAAGCCAATGAAGTGAAGCAAGTGTTGGTGTAATATGGTCAAATTTTCTAGTTATAGTTAGTATTCTAGCTGCAGCATTTTGAGCCATCTGGATACTTTAGTACCAGCATGTGGCAGACCTGAAAACAGAACATTACAGTAATCAAGTCTGGATGAAACAAATGCATGTATTAGAGTCTCTGCATTTGCCTGAATTTTAGCTATGTTATGTAAGTGAAAAAAAGGCATTCTCGATGATTTCTTTAATGTGCTTATCAAAGGAAAGGCTGGACTCAAACATAACACCAAAATTTTTGGCAGCCACACTTTGTGAAATCACAGAATTGTCGATTGTTGTTACTTGATCAAATTAGTGTCTGTGTCTAGCAGAGCTAATGACCAGCATCTCAGTTTTATCTGAATTTAAAAGCAGTAAATTTAGTGGCGTCCAATTTTTTCACAGCACCCAAGCAAGCCTCTAAATTAGTAATTTGAATACGATCATCAGCCGTTATAGGTACACACAGCTGAGTATCATGTGCATAGCAATGGAAATTTATTTGATGACTGCATATAATTTGGCCAAGAGGTGAAATATAAAGAGAAAAAAGTAGAGGGCCAAGAACCGAGCCCTGAGGTACACCATATTTAACATGAGCGAACTTTGATGTGATATTGTAGTAGGACTTAAGGACTGTAGTAGGACTTAAGCCAAGAGAGAGCTAAGCCAGAGACGCCAAAATTACAATTTATTCTGTCTAATAGTATACAATGATCAATGGTGTCAAAGGCTTGTCGAAGATCATTCACCAGTCTGGTCAGAGCCATTTCAGTGGAGTGACAGGCCCTGAAAGCTGATTGAAAAGGTTCATATAGATAGTTTTCCTCTATATGGGTTGAAAGTTGTTGATACACAACTCTCTCTAGTACTTCAGAAAAGAATGAAAGATTAGAGATTGGTCGATAGTTATCAAGAGACCTTGGATCGAGGTGTGTTTCTTAAGTAGTGGTTTGACCACAGCTGTCTTAAAACTGCTGGGAACAGTGCCAGTAGTAAGTGATAAATTAACAATGTCTAGCATTGTAGGTTCCAGGAAAGGCCAGACTAAAAAGTTTTGCTGATAAAGGGTCAAGTAGGCAAGTAGTTGGTTTAGAAGCTGACACAAGCTTAATCAAAGGATCAAGAGAGATAGTCACAAAAGCTGTAATAACAGGCTATCAATGAATCATTGTGTGGATATGAATTTGGTAAGACAGGATCTGCAGGAGTAGCTGGAGTTGAAGAACTAATTTTGTTTATGAGCTCATCAACTTTATTGCAGATAAAGTCTAGAAACTCATGGGCCATGAATGGTGAGCAGCTAATAAATGGCTGCTTTTTAGTAAGTTTAGATATAGTGTCAAAGAGAAATCTGGGGTTATGTTTATTAACATCTTTCTGGCCAACTCAAGCGTCCTGACAAGGTTGGCTTTTGTGATCTCTGATTGCTTCAGCCTAGCATTATTGGTGCTGACATGAATAACAATGTTGCTGAAAGTAGTGGTGCAGTGTGTCTGGGTTCCCTGATTCTCCCTTTGTGATGCCAGCACCCTAAGATTGCCCTCTATGTCGGGGACTCTGGCCTCGGGTAAACAGTGAACCATGGTTGGCACAGCTAATCTGATATTGCGGGTAATGGAGTCTTTTGTCACTAGCGTGCGTTGCTTTACTCTGTTGACAGGAATGAACAGGTACGCTGGCTGGTAGGACTACCAACAGGGCTGGTGAGGGGCAAAAACTGGTTTGCAGTCGGGAGTGGTGACTGCAGACCAGGCCACACGACCGATGGCTTGCTCTTGTGAGCCTTTCCATATGCCAGCAAACAGAGACAAACTCTGCCACATCTGCTGACAAGGCTGAGCTAGTGCTAACAATACCAGGTCTGCTGTCAGGCTAAGGCTATCTGGACTGCCCGTCACGTCTAACATAATCCTAGCCGAAAGAAACTGCTCTAACTCACGGACACGTCTTTCTAGTAGAGACAACCTATCTTTGATTGCGGAACAGTCACCACACCATCATTTTAACGAGGCTACTTTGACTGCAAATGTAATAAAGCTAACTGCTAAGCTAGGCTAAGCTCGAAGCTCATAAAAAGACTAGGAATGAAAGGCTGCCCACTAACACAAGAGTTGTTTGAGAAAGAAAACTTGAGAATCTAGTGATAAGTGAACATAGCGAAATCAGTAGGACAAACGAAGAGGTTAGGGCAAAATATAGAGAAGAGAGAGTAAGAGAATAAACAGCAGTTATCGATCTCACGAAGCTTAATCTCACAAAGGTGGAAAGCCAGAAACAGCTGGCAGTGATGAAAGAGGTCAGCCAGACCATCATTTCCATCTCTATCCTTCATCGCCCTAAACTGCTGCACATCCTTCCCAGCTCACTCCCCCTGTCTAGTGAATCGGTACAAGTCTTTTTCTCCTTCCTTAGTGTCCAACCTCTCATACAACTCACCATATGCCTTTTCCTTTGCCTTCATCACCTCTCTCTTCACTTTACGCCACATCTCCTTGAATTCCTATCTACTTTCTTCATCTCTCTGACTGTCCCACTTCTGCTTTGCCATCCTATTCCTCTGTATACTTTGCTATACTTCCTCATCCCACTATCAAGTCTCTTTGTCTTCCTTCCTCTGTCCAGATGACACACCAAGTACCTTCCTAGCTGTCCCCCTCACTATTTCTGCAGTGGTTGCCCAGCCATCCAGCAACTCTTCACTGTCTTAACACCTCCCTGAACTCCACACAACAGTCTTCCTTCTTCAGCTTCCACCAATCAGTCATTGGCTTTGCCTTCACTCGCTTCCTCTTCTTGCTCTCCAAAGTCATCCTACAGACCACCATCTGATGCTGCCTAGCTACTTTCTCCCCTGTCACCACCTTGCAGTCTCCAGTCGCTTTCAGATCATGCCTCCTGCATAAGATATATTCTACCTGTGTGTACTTTCCTCCACTCTTATATGTCACCCTGTGTTCCTCCCGCTTCATGAGATATGTATTCACCACAGCCATTTCTATCCTTTTCACGAAATCCATCACCATCTGTCCTTACAAAATCCTCTTGTTCATTCCATACCTGCCCATCACTTCCTTTTCACCTCTGTGCCCTTCACCAACATGCCCATTGAAGTCCACTCCATTTACCAATCTTGTGTACACTTTCCACCACTTCATCCAACTCACTCCAGAATATTACTTTGTCTTCCATCTCACACCCAACTTGCAGGGGACATATGTGCTGATAACATTCATCATCACGCCTGCAATTTCCAGCTTCATACTCATCACTCTGTATGACACTTTCTTCACCTCCAGCATACTCTTGACATAGTCCTCCTTCAGAATTACCCTACCCCATTTCTCTTTTCATCTGCACCATGGTAGAAGAGTTTGAACCCATCGCCGATGCTCCTGGCCTTACTCCCCTTCCACCTGGTCGCTTGCACTAACAGTATATCTTACCTTCCTTCTCTCCATCATATCAGCCAGCTCTCTCCTTTTTACCAGTCATATTGCCAACATTCAAAGTTCCAACTCTCACCTCCACACTCCTACTCTTCCTCCTCTCCCGCTGCCTCTGGACATGCCTTCCCTCTCAACTTCTCTTTTGCCCAACAGTAGCATATTTTCCACCGGCACCCTGCTGGCTAACAGTACTGGTTGTGGTCATTAGTAACCCGGGCCTTAACTGATCTGGTATGGAAATCTGATTTATGATCCACATATTTGATTTGGCCAAGGTTTTACACCAGATGCCCTTCCTGACACAACCCTCCCCATTTATCTGGGCTTGGGACTGGCACTAAGAATACACTGGCTTGTGCATCCTCAGTGGCTGGGTTAGTGCTGTATCTATAAGATCTATAAAAGCTAACTGGAATATGAATACATAAGATGTATTAAAACTTGCATGACCATTTTGCATATTATAACTGTGCACTTACAGACATAAAGTCGAGAGGTGTTTTATGAGTACATGTGTATGCACACACTGCACAGTTGGTTTGCTCAGTGTTTGTGTTAGTGAACCTCATTTGTACATAGCACTGTCAAACAACTGCATCCCAATATAGCCTGGAAAAGTGGACAGGGACATACTGTATACACACTGTGATGTTATGGCCTCCAAGGAAAGAAATCCCCTCCGACTTTCGAGAATTGTGCTTCTGAAATCTGATGTAGAGCTGTGCCTTTTCATTATCCTGTTCTGACACAGCAGGGCCAGGCAGGATAAGCATAACTCTTTTTTGCCTATTTTGTCCATTGTGTTGGTGTTATTTCATTACTGGTCCAAGCATTTGGCTGAGTCAGGAGAAAGTCAGCAGATAAACAATCTTAAGACACAGTGACATAAACAGTTCATCATTTATAGAATGAAATAAAATTTGTATCTATCGAAATTGAAAGAATTGTGTTTTCAAACATTAACACACTGGGCGTGCAACAGCCAGAGGATGAAAGAGGCAGGTTTAAGATACCCTAAGTAAGGTGCTTTGCTCCTCTGCCTGCTGTGATTGAAATGCTTATATGCCACTGGTAGAAGGGTGTGTTTGTCCTAATTCACTAAATGCCCGTGTGTGAATCGGCACAGTTTATGAATGAGAAGCAGGGCATTGCCGGAAAACAATTTGCATGCCAGAAAATCTTTCTCAGGTTCACAAAAACAAAACAAAAACAAAACATGAGCAACCACATACATTGTCGAGCCATAATCCAGAGTGTCACACACGTTTCGCTGTTTAAATGAGATGATATTGTATAGCGGTAATATTGTAATTCTTCACTTCGTCTATGTGTCTATGTCATCTCCCGGTATCACACCAAGCCTTTGTTTGTTTTGTTTTGTTTTGTGTGTGGAGAAGGTTAGACTGAATTGCCATCGTTATTGTAGCTCCCGCTGTGTGCTTGTTGTCGTCTCTACTATTTGCCAGCTTCTCAACTAGAGTGCTAATTAGAGTGGGTACCACACTGCTGATGCATACATTAAGGAGCAGGAGTGTGTGAGTGTTTTATTGAAGATGTGTTTTTGTAAAGTATGAGTCATTTTGCACAAATACATTACAGCATCACAAGCTGTGTCAGGGGGTTATGAAAGGGCACATTCATTAGTAACCTATCCTACACCTCTCTCCTTGCCCTCTGCCCCCACTTTCTCCTCCTCTTCTTTCCTCTCCTCTCCCACAGGTCTTCAAGGCTGCAAGCATTTCCAATCCTTTGCAGTCAACTACAGCACTCTGTGGCTAGAGGCTGACAGTGAGCGTCTTTACGTCGGGGCCCGTGGGGCCGCATTCTCCCTCAACGCTTCTGACATCTCAGCTGGTGCTGCTCAGACTGTGAGTGTGTTGATGTCCCCCCCCTTTTTCTCCCCAATTGTACCCATCCAATTACCTCACTCTTCCAAGCCATCATCCCGGTCATTGCTCCACCCCCCTCTGCCGATCCGGGGAGGGCTGCAGACTACCACATGTTTCCTCCGATACATGTGGAGTCGCCAGCCGCTTCTTTTCACCTGACAGTGAGCCATTTTGCCAGGGGGGCATAGCGCATGGGAGGATCACGCTATTCCCCCCAGTCCCCCCCAAACAGGCGCCCCGACCGACCAGAGGAGGTGCCTAGTGCAGCGACCAGGACACATACTGGCATCTGGCTTTGCACCCACAGACACGGTCAATTGTGTCTGTAGGGATGCCCGCCCAAGCCAGAGGTAACACGGGGATTCGAACTGGCGATCCCTGTGTTGGTAGGCAACAGAATAGACCGCCACACCACCCGGATGCCCCCGATGTGTTTGCTTTTTGCATGATTGTGTTTCCACCACAGTTCAATTCTGCAATGATGTTACGGTGTCTTAGGCTGATGAGACACAGGCAGCATATTCAGGCAAAGTTGATTAATTATATTTGACAGCTGATTTTTTTTTTCTGGCAGGATTTTATTATCATCGATTTTTTTCCCCTATTAGCCTATTCCCACACTAAATGATGCAATGTTGCTTGTTTGCATTCCTTCAAATGTCTTCAATGCTGTTGACTCAATTCATGAATTGCTGTTTAACCTCAGGAGACTGCTCTCTAGAAAACCAAACTCTCCTTTTATATAACCATATAACCATTGAAACTTAACACCCTCTTTCACCTGATATGCCACCGTGTTTGTCACCAGATGATAACCTGACAAAGGTATCTGGAGAGCTGCTGTAGCTCCAAGGGGTGACGGATGCCGTGTGCGTGACCCACCCTTCCCCACAACCGTTCACTTAGCTGCCACTGTAAATAAGAAGGCGCTCTACGTCAACACCCCGGCTTATGTAACGGTCAAAAACATGTTGATTTTCAGCTACACTAAGCTGAGCATAGCAACGGCAAAATCTGAAGGCAGGATCATTTAAAAACCACATTTTGACTACATCATGAGAGTTGCACATTTTAATTGTTACTGTTGGGCAGACTTTTGTGCAAGAAAATTATACCACGCATACGTAGCATTTTACACCTTCACCAAGTGGCCAAGTGTGGGCTAAAAATGTAGGTGGTCGCAAGTGTGAAGAAGCAAACTTGGTGCTACTAACTTGCAGATATAGCAGATACTGCAATATTAATAACTTCATCTCAGTATCAACTGTCTATTTATTCTTTTTTTTGGGGGGGGGTGAGGGAGAACTGGGGGGAATAGCGTGGTCCTCCCACGCACTACGCCCCCCCCCCCCCCGGCGAAACTCCTCACTGTCAGGTGAAAAGAAGCGGCCTGCGACTCCACATGTATGATCGGAGGAGGCATGTGGTAGTCTGCAGCCCCCCTCCGGCTCGGCAGAGGGGGTGGAGCGGCGACTGGGACGGCTCGGAAGAGTGGGGTAATTGGCCAAGTACAATTGGGAGAAAAAGGGCGGAAAAAAAAAATAATTATGAAACTCAAAGACAGTTACACATTATCACAGCTTTGATAACTGTATGGTGACAGAGGAAAACTGTTATGCTCTCCTTACTGATTTTTTTTTCCCCAAAAAACAAAAAAAAATGTACAGGAGTCAATAATTCTCTCGGTCTGTCTTTGTGTTTCTCCCACTGTTGTGCGGTGTGCATTAGATTGAGTGGGAGGCCTCCCCAGAGCAAAAACAGCAATGCCTGAACAAGGGAAAAGACAATAAGGTAGAGGATAAGTTGTTGTTCCCCCGGTGTCCTCTTTTTATCTTTTTATACTCTCGTTAATTGATATTCAGCGCCTCACAGTAATTTTATATTCTCTCTCTGTCCTCCAGACGGAGTGTTTTAATCACATCCGCTTCCTCCAGAGGTTCAATTCATCTCATCTCTACATGTGTGGGACTCATGCCTTCAGACCGCTCTGCGCATATGTAGTAAGGCCGTGTATAATGGATCACATTCCATTCAATACAGTTCACTATGCTTGATTTCATGGAGAATACTGAAGTGGACTATATGTTAATACTGCACATGTATTGAAAAGAGTTTCAGCTTCATACATTTAAGACTAGCAATGAAAATAGCACATGTTCTGGCTTCCTTATACTTTCGCTCCTTGAGTCTTCTGCCCAGTGATTTTCAAACTAAGGGCCAGGCACAGACTTGATGATATATTTTCTCTAGGATGAGGAGAGGTTCGTAATGTCTTCTCAAACTGAAGAGGGCAAAGACAAATGTCCCTATGGGCCAACAACTGGCTATACTGGCCTCATCGTGGGTAAGACCCCCAGAGGGTTAGTAATCACTTCTTTTGACTCAATAACCCATCACACATTGATAGACCGTTTTTCCCTTAGACCAGCAGATGTATACAGCCTCTCAGTACGAGTTTCGGAGTTTTCCTGATATCCGTCGTAACTCTCCGTCTCCCATGCTGAAGACAGAAGATGCCCCCACCCGCTGGTTGAATGGTGAGTTTATTGGCTGTCTGTGGATCTGCAGGGATGACAGTGGCCCAGAGGCCCATTTGGTCTGCTGGTTGGCCACGTGGTAAGGAAATTGGGTTCAAGACCCCATGTAGACAAACATTTGCCCAAGAGCCACACACTGGATCCCTTCCATCTCCGGGGGTTGTTTTTTTTTGTGGATTGAAGAAAATCGGTTTATGTATATATATATATATATATATAAAACTGTTAAAAGAAACACTCAATGGTAGGGAAAGTGCTCAACAAATAAGGAGCAAAATAATCTAGTGATTCAAGTAAATTCTTTATCAGACAGTAAAAGCCTGTTTCATGCCATAAGCAATCATCAGCTGTCAATCTTGACAGCTGATTTTATATATATATATATATATATATATATATATATATATATATACACATATAGCGTCCCCCCCCCCCGAAACCGTCAATGGTGTTATAAGTGCTCAACTAATGCGGAGCGGAATATCAACACATTTTTTTTCCTGTATCTGTGTTGATATATATATATATATATATATACACATATAGCGTTCCCCCCCCCCGAAACCGTCAATGGTGTTATAAGTGCTCAACTAATGCGGAGCGGAATATCAACACATTTTTTTTCCTGTATCTGTGTTGATATATATATATATATAATTCATATTATGTACATATATTACCATACTTGTACAATGTCCTCCCTGGAGCAGAGCATGCAAAAGAGGGTTCCCCTATGAATACCCATACATTATCTCGCATCATGTTTGTCATTACATGATTTTTTTAATGCCAAAGCAACACAATCTCTCATTCAAGTCATGTGAGAGTAAATGAGATTGTACCCCCTCCCCCACTTCTTCCCTCCCCCAACACAGAGGCAGACTTTGTTGGCTCAGCCCTGGTGAGGGAGAGCAAAGGAAGCAACACTGGAGAAGATGACAAAATCTACTACTTCTTCACAGAGAGGAGCCAAGAGCAGACAACAACCTACAGCCATAGCAGGGTGGCACGGGTGGCACGGGTCTGCAAGGTAAGGGGAAAGCAAAGACAGACAGGGAGAGATGCTTGTTGTGTAAAGAGCAGCCAGTGTTGTGGCTTTTGTTTAGGCTGAGTGAAACCTGAAGCGGTAGGGAAAGGTTACGGTAACAGATACAGAGAGCAAACAGGGATGTAGTGGTCAGCCCCATAGCTACAAATGAGGACACCGAGGTTGTGTCCTCAGTGTTTTTTCCTTTTTTAATGTCTTAATATACATATTCCTTAAAATGTTGAATTAAAGTGACGATTTACTAAAACTACTTAGTTGTATGGTGTGTTGTGAACAAAGGTTGGCATCATGTTGCTGCAGAACTCGTCACATTATGTGACATACATGTAATGAGTTGTGCACGTACAGTACGGTCCTGTTATTCTATTCACTCCGTGGGCGAGGGGGCTGTAACCTACATACATGCAACACTTACTACAAGATGGTATTGGTAGTATAGATGATACAAATCCTCTTGGATAATTCAAGAACAATATAGAATGGCAATAATAAGGAGGGGCCCTCCGGTTATATAGCCTACCTCTTGAAGCAAGATTGGTCAATGCTATGAATGATAGGCCTGGCTACAGCCTTCCATAGACTGTTTTCCATTTGACCTACACACCCAAAACAAATCGTGAAGAGTTGCACCACAGGAACAGAAGCAGCAACTGTGTTCAAGATCTGAGCTCACAAATTATTAACCTATATGCTTTCAAAATGTGACACGTCCAAACTTTTGCACTCAGAACCAATTAGGAGTTTTGGCTCTGACATTTTCAGTGGCAAAAATAAATAAATAGGCTAATCATCACCATCGGTGGTCACTCGGGGTCGAATATGGCCGTCCTCCCTCTGGGACCCTCTGGGTCCTCAGGTGGGCACAGAGGCCAATTCTGGAGCCACGTAATGGGAGGATGCCTGTGCGTGACAGTTTTATATGTGGAGAGGCTGATGTGCCTGCAGCCACCACATGGTCCTTGGCAGGGGGGGGCCAGAGTCCAATGACATGGAGAACCAAGACGATTGGGGACCACCCTCTGTTGCAGCCTTCATCCGCCTTCACTGCTGTTGTGACCTGGAGACATCTTCTGCCAGTTCCACCATTGAGGTCTTTGTGGGATCATTCTTCATGTGGAACCTCCCCCATGACCTATCCACCTTGGGCGACCCTACCAGGAGCCAAGCTCCGGATGGCATAGCTCTTGGATCATTGGCACATGCAAGCTTCTCCACCATGACAAGGTGGTGATCCAGGAGAAGAAATAGGCTGATACATTATAATAAAGTTACACTGCATGGCAGCGGCTTTGAATAAACAATTAGCCTACCTTCACTCACATACACATGCACGCACGCACGCACGCACGCACGCACACACACACACACACACACACACACACACACACACACTGTACTTACACTCATTTTATTATCTAAATAAATTCTACATTTTTTTAAAGTTTTTTTTTTAATCTTGCATATTTATGTTGTGGTTGGGTTCAGGGGTGATGACATTGTGTTTGGGTTCAGGGGTCCTGGCTGTAACAGTCATATATCTTTATTAAGCTAAAGCTCCTCCCTTTGTTCTGCTGTATTTTATACACTAATTTTTTACTGTCATGCCGTGTGTAACTTTTAGATTATGGCTTACTTTTTGGATGAACTTGAGTAATGAGTGTTGCAACATTTGGAAGGTAATTTAGGGCAAAACCTGAAAGATGCTGCAGTTGTGCTCCTCTGCTCAATTTGTTTGACAGCGAAAGTGATTTCAATGCCCTACGAAACTGAACAGAAAAAGAATAATTTCAAAATTGGCCATATTTGTGACTTATCTTGTGTTCGATTCTAGTCTAGTTTTCATCTGTTATGTGTTGGCACTGGCATTATTTGCTAAGGGATTATTGTTACTCTCGAAATGCATTAAAATGCATAGATTTATACTGTAGCCTTCAAAATGTTCCTAGCGGGGCTCATGACCTCAGTATTTCTAAAGTCCTGGCTACGGTCCTGCTAGGGGTCAAAGGTTAAGGTAACTGCAGTTAATGTATGGCTGCAGGAATAAGGGTAGGTCGGAGTGAGTTGGAAGAAATGACTTTCATAAAGAGATACAGCACATCCTCCGCCAAGCAGTATGACAGCTAAATAAATATTGCCCTAGGAAGGACAATATCAAGTCCAGCAGGGTTTTACTGTTCAACAACCTCATCATATTGTATTGCAGACATATACAGCAGTCAGACATTGCAGATGTATTCTCCGCTTCTCACCACTAGCCACCCATTTTCTGCTCTGGTTTTGTAAAACAATCTTGTGATGGCATGAAAAATGGTATTTGCCATGAAGGGTGAACAGAACCCTAGTATCAAAAGGACATCCGGAGGAGAAGCTGATGTCAACGAATTGGGCTTGAACAGAAAAGCTCACCGTATCAACTCTGCTGCGACGTTTTCATCAGGTTTTCAAATGAATCGTTACCTTGAGTCAAGCATTTCCATTGTGAGACCTCTGGTATACGTCTGTCCTTCTGAGTTTTTTTTTTGTTTTTTGCCACAACGTTTCTGCAGTGGTTGTGTGTGTGCATGTGTGTGTGTGTTTGTCTTTATGGGCTCCCAGCAGGCTTCACCATACTCCATACTTCATGGTGGAAAGCACTCAGCATGGAAAGAAATTCCCTAACAACATTTGACAGTCACTTACTGACGCATGCACGCACACACACACACACACACACACACACACACACACACACACACACACACACACACACACACACACACACACACAGACAGGTGTGTACACACAAAAGCTTGTAAATTGCAACAGAACCTCTTACCCAAGAGGAAGCATAACCCTACTGAACTCGGCGTTATTGCTCCCCTTGCCATCTGTTGCACTGTCAGAGAGGCTTCTTACATGTGACTTTGAGCTCATAGTTCATTTTATATACCTTCATCGTCCATGTTAGCAACTTTGCTTACCTCCAGTCGCTGATATCCTTCCTCCCCTGTTTCTGCTTTCTCCTCCTCAGGGGGACAGGGGGGGACGTTTGACTCTCCAAAAGAGATGGACGTCCTTCCTCAAAGCCAGACTGATGTGTTCGCTGCCCGAATACGACTTTCGCTTCAACATGCTGCGCAGCGTGTTTGTCCTTGATGGACGCACCCCGCATGACACAGTCTTCTACGGCATTTTCGGCCTTGAGTGGTGAGTGGGAGGTTGCAATGTCGAATCTCTGGCAGAAGGGCTTTTCGGGGATGCAAATTTCGATGAGTAAGACAAAGATGAAAGGCAGCGATCGATACGCAGAGATAGTCAAAGAGAATGTGGCGGGATGAGATGAAAGAGAAGGGATCTGAGATAGAGACAGACACTTTTTGTCAACTAGTTTCGAAAAATGGTAATTGGATGATTTTCATGGAAGTATTTTAGTAGCAAAACACTGCTCAATAGAATTTACATTCACAGAAAATATTCATATACCTTATTTTGTTTTGAAAAAAAATGCTTGCCACATTTAATTTGTTCTTAAATATTATTGCATCTACCTCAAACCCAACACAGTAACTGCGATTCATTACAAATCATGAAATCGGGTGGCACGGCGGAGCAGTAGTTAGGGCGGTTGCCTCACAGCAAGAAGGTTCTGGGTTCGAGCCCCGGGGTAGTCCAACCTTTGGGATCATCCCGGGTCATCCTCTGTGTGGAGTTTGCATGTTTTCCCCGTGTCTGCGTGGGTTTCCTCCCACAGTCCAAAGACACATAGGTCAGGTGAATCAGCCATAATAAATTGTCCCTACGTGTGAATGTGTCGGCCCTGTGATGGATTGGCGGCCTGTACAGGGTGTCTCCTCGCCTGCTGCCCAATGACTGCTGGGATAGGCTCCAGCATCCCCGCGACCCTGAAAGCAGGATAAGCAGCTTGGATAATGGATGGATGGATGGATGAAAATCATGAACTCCACATGCTCTCATTTTTTCTCTCATCGCTGCAGTGACTGTGGTGCCAAGCACCTGGCACTTTGTACAATGAGGGGTTAAACTTAGAAAATATTCACACAACCATGTCAATAAATGTTAGACACAGAGAAGATTCGCGCTCCTCTGACTGGCCAAATAAACAAAAATAAGGATCCCATCTCTTCTTCCCCATGCATGTTTCATGTAATTTCCTGTTTGGACAAGTGCTAAATAACTTTTGCACCTCCTCTGCTGCCACAATAGTGGCAAAAGGTGGAGTGAATGCATTTCTCTATTTGAAGGATTTGAGAGTAATCACTGAGTTGTGTTTTAGAAAAAAAAACTGCTTAAGGAAATGAATGTGAGAAAATATATTGCAAGTTTGCATGTCATTCATTCAGGCTCTTGCATATTTGCAAACGTCTGGGAATTCAGATTTATTGATGCAGGTGTGTGAATGTCTTCTGTGAATGTAAATCACACTGTGCAAGCTCTCGGGTGCTTCGCCACTGAAATACCTTCATAGGTTTTTTTCATCCTTGAGCAGGAGGTGGGTTTGAATTGAACATTAAGATTTAGACAGGTACAAAATGAAAAAGTGCAAAGCTTACGTGAGGGACAGTTGCTACTTTCAAAGGCATTTTTCTTTTTCAAATTTGTATACGATGCCGTTTTGTGGTGCCATCAATTACGAGCAATCCTCATTAAGAATTCTCATAACAAATAACTGTGTAATAGGATCCCATTGCACAAATATGAATAATATTTTGATTGCTCTAATTGGGTAATATAATAAACAAACTTCATTTTTGCATTCATTTCAGAATTGCAATTAGCACAACCTCTAGAAGGAAAAGGAAAATTAATGGCATCAGTGTCGAGCACCAGGACAGGCAATGTCAGTGGCTGACAGCTCAGAAACTTATATGAGAATAAAAGATCTCAAACCATAAATTACATAAGAAATTATAATGTTGTTTGAAAGAGAAATTGCTTGGTGGGGAGAGCGCTTCATTAGCTCCAACTCCCCCAGGAATGACAGACAATTAAGATGATCTTCAAGGCGGTCTGTTCCCTTGTGGCGCGGCTCTCTTTCTCTCACGTGTATACCTCTCCTGCTTCTCCCTCCCAACCATACTTTCTCTTTTTCTGCCTACACCATTTTGTCATTCCCTCTGTACTTCTCTCTGCCACACTCCTACACTTCTTAGAGATGTATGGCTTCTGATTAGCATCGCACCTCTGTCTATGTCTGTGTTCATCCGACCCCCCGCCCCTCCTCCCACTTTTCTTTTCTTTTAGTTCCTTCTCCTTTTTTTCCGACTAGGTGAACCATTGATTGATCTACTGCACCTCTGCTGCTGTCTCTATGGCAACCTCATGGGTTTACCGCTGTTTGTAACTGGTGCTCTGGCCTATCTCACTGTGTGTGTGTGCATGTGCGTGTGTGTGTGTGTGCATGTGTGTGTGTGTGTGTGTGTGTGTGTGTGTGTGTGTGTGTGTGTGTGTGTGTGTGTTATTAGGAAGAGTGTGAAGGCATCTGCAGTGTGTAGATTTGCTCTGTCTGACATCCAGGAGGCCTTCAAGGGTTCCTACATGGAAAGTCAGGACTCTGGCTCCAGATGGAACGAATACACCGGGAAGATCCCCAACCCCCGGCCGGGAATGGTGAGAGACAGACATAAACACGCACACGCACACGCACACACACACATACACACATACACACAAAGCAGTAACTGTTCAAATTCTCATATGACTCTGTGTCAGTTCCTTTTGAGATGAGGCACAAAAGAACAACCTTTAAACTTCTCTTTTCTCTCCTCTCCATCACCTTTCGCCACAAAATACTACAATGAAATGCAAATGAAACTCACCAGATATGGAGAGATTCTTTGAGGGAGGGAGGGAGGGAGGGAGGAAGGGGAAAGATGGAGGGAGACAATTAAGGAGGATGAGTGGCAGCTTCATGGCGGAGGCTCAAAACACAACCAGTTTATGTCCAGGCTTGGGGAGTAATGGAATACAGTAACAGGTGTTACGTAATCAGGATACAAAAAAACTGTACCTGTATTCCAATATAGTTATGGGTTACAATACAGTTACAGAAAAAAAGGCAGAATCTGATTAACAATACATTTTTTTTAAAATGGAGATTATTTTTCAAGATTACATTTTAAAAATAATATAAAATGAATGTTTTTCCCATGGCGTGGCATTGACTATACGTATGTCTCAAATTGTGGTCACTCACTCATGGACGACCTAAGAGGGATGTTTACGTGCGCTCATTAGTCTTTGATATATTAATATGGGCGGCACGGTGGCGCAGTGTTTAGCGCTGTCGCCTCACAGCAAGAAGGTCCTAGGTTCGAACCCTGGGGTTGTCCAACCTTGGGGGGTCGGGGGGAGGGGTGTCATCCCAGGTCATTTCTGTGTGGAGTTTGCATGTTCTTCCCGTGTCTGCGTGGGTTTTCTCCGGGTGCTCCGGTGTCCCCCACCATCAAAAAGGCATACATGTTAGGGTTAGTACTCCTGTCTGTGCCCCTGACGGAGGCATGGCAAGACGAACTGGAGTTGGTCCTCGGGTGCTGCGCGGTGGCTGCCCACTGCTCCTAGCTACACAGCTAGGATGGGTTAAATGCAGAGGAAGACTTTCCCCACGGGGATCAATAAAGTAATGAAATATAAATTAACTATATACATTTCAAATTTCCTCATAATAATAATAATATAACTAAAATGGAAGGAGTCTCTCTCCATCTGTCTGTTTGTCCTTCTATTTTCTTGGCAACTGTTCAACCGATCGATTTCACACTTAGCGGATGTGCCATGGGTCTGGACAGTTTCATGCTTGTTTATATTGCCACCCGTCCCTTAAAATACAGGCTCATCCTGTATTTTAGAAGGAAATTATGTGTTCCTTGCTGAACTGATACAGAATGTGCCTCCGTATTTCGCCCTTCTCCATCACCTGAACATTGCAACGGTTTCTCCGGGGTACCAGGGGCACATGGCCTATGTCCTAAAATTGTACATTTATCATTAAATCAAATAATATAATTTTGTTAAGAAATATAAAAAGCTACACTGTAGATTTGTACAATAGTATATTGTTGTGTTCAGTGAATTTGTTTTGTGTGTTGCTTTTGTTTGCCAGTAAAGCACTTAGCTGAAACATTATATCTGCTTGCACGTCTGTTTTCTAGAGACCTATTACTCTAACAGGTCTATGTACTTTATGTAGGCAGCTGTCTAGCCTACTGTATATTTCCCTTTACACGAACCTTTCAAATCTGGTACATTCTGAACTAATACCACACTGTGTGCGTGCATCCAGAGAATCAGGGAAATTGTTTATTTAAAAAAAGCAAATTTTTTCCATTGAGGTGGGTCTGTGTAGGCGGTCGTGGGAGCCAAAATGGGATAGGGTTAAGTGTCACTTAACATTACTGACGGGCTGCCCAGATTTGTCTCTGTGGCACCTTCTTTTACTCTGGCTTGCATGTAGGGTGACCAGATGCCAACAAACCATTTGTGGGACAAATAGTGTGTTTGTGTGGTACATTGTGGGACATTGTATAGACATAGCCCATACTTTGATTTGGACTCCATAGGCCTGCTGCCTGAATTTCTTTTATGATGTTCTTTTTGACAGTTCAGTAGGTGGACACCTGATTTGTTGATTTAATTCATGTGACAGGCCTAAAATAAAGGGTGGGCATGGGTGTCGTTAATCCTCAAGAAATTTAAGAGCGTTTTGTTTGTCAAATATACATACAAGTATGTATAGTGAAATGCTATTGCATCAAACTCCCAGGCAATGCACAATGTAAGTACAAATAATTAAATTTTAAAAAAGCGAAGCTATAAGCAAAATATACCAGATAAAAATATTCACTGATAACCCGAGATACAAAAGCAATATACAGAATATGCAAAAAAGTAAACATGGTTAAAAGAACAGTGAGAATAAAGTGACAGCAGGTATTTGCATACTTATAGGTATATTTTCCTTCAGAGTTTATTGTTCATTGTTCAAGGCTCTGATAGCCGCACAAACAATCCATTGCTGGGATGATGGTTGCCCTTTACTATCCTCCTAGCTCTGCTTATGCTCCTCCTGTTGTATAGGCTCTGCAGGAAGGGAGCGCAGTACCTATAGTGTGCTCAGCTGGTTGCGCAATCCTCTGCAGGGCCAACCTGCCCTGAGAGAAGCTGTTCCCATACCAGGCGGTTAAGCTCCTCGTCAGGGTGCTCTGCACTACAGCAGAGTAGAAGGATAGTAGGACTTTCTGTGAGACCCTGCATTTTCTCAGCTGTCTGAGGTGATACAGATGCTGTCTTATCTTTGCTGCCATAGTGTCAATAATAGTAGTCCATGTTTAGTCCTCAGTAATGTGCACACCAAGGTATTTTCAGCTGATCACCCTCTCCACTTGAATCCTGCCGATTTCCAGTGGGGTGTAAGACCTCTGATGCTTCCTGGCATAGTTCATGATCAGCTCTTTAGTTTATCCGACATTCAGGGAGAGGTGGTTGGCCTGGCACCACTGCAACAGGCCTGCCACCTCCTCCTCATTGTTCAAGATATCCGGCCCACCACGACTATGCTGTCAGCAAACTTTATGATGGTACTGGAGCTGTGTTTGGCCACGCAGTTGTGTGTGTGGAAAGAGTACAGCAGAGGGCTCAACACACGGGAGGCCCCAGTGCTGAGGATGAGAGGGTTGGAGGTGTGTCTACCTACCCTGACCAACTGAGGCCTGGTGGTAAGAACATCCAGGATCCAGGTATACACAGAGATGTTTAGACCCAGGTTAGTCAGTTTACTGGCCAGCCTGGAAGGGGCAATAGTGTTAAATGCTGAGGTAAAGTCTATAAATAGCAATCTAACAAAGTCCCCTCCCTTGATGTTGAGCAAATTGCAGGGGATCTAAGATGCTTGGTAGAGAGGAGCAGATGTAATGTTTACTAACCTCTCAAAGCACTTCATGGCTACTGAGGTGAGGGTAACTGGGCAGTAGTCATTCAAGCAGGCAGGGGAGGTAATATTTGGCACAGGGACAAAAATTGACCATTTGAAGCATATGGGGACCACAGACTGGGCCAAAGAGAGGTTGAAGATGGTTGTGAATACAGGAGCCAGGACATATAGTGCAGGACTTGAGGACCCTCCCGGAGATGCCATCTGGACTGCCTGCTTCCCTGGTGTTGATCCACTTCAGTGTCCTCCTGACCTCGTGCTCTGATAAGATGAGTGGGTTCTCTGCTCCCAGTGAAATCCCGGCACTGACCACGCTGACAGCCAGGTCAATGTTAGCTTTAGCATTAGCCTCAAACTATTGCATTGCCTGTTTGCCTTTTTGCAACATGTTTTGATGCCTGAAACTTGATGTCCCCATTGTTTTGTTGTCTTACACTTAAGCAAAAGTCATGTTCATATTTGGCATTGAGGTAATCCAAAAGTAACCAGATTACATTACTATAATATTGTGATACTTAGAGTGAATTACTGAATACATTTTTCAACAGGTAATTTGTAATTGTAAGGGAATACAATAATAAAGTAACCCCCTCAACCCTGCATATATCATGGTAATTAACGCCAGGCTGTAGCTTGGCAACAATGGCTTAGTGTGGCAGCCAGGGCCATATCATCATTAGCAGGAATAGACATGGTGTGCTGTGGCTTCACTTCAGCACTATATATGGCTTGATTTCAGCTTTGCAGTTCACTTTGAAATGGAGCAGAAAAATGGTCAGGCGTTTTAGCTTGGGAGTGTGAAAGCCTCTTATAGGAGTTGGGAAAAGTCATTTGAAAAGGACAAAGAGAGGTGGGAAACTTCTTCTCTTAGTCAGGTGAAGAGGGAGCTAAGTCCCTCGGATGTCAGCACACATTGGCTGCTGAACTCACAAAGGCTCAGTGTAGTCTAAGTGAAATATCACATTTCCTCCTTACTCATTCCTCACCACGATTGCATTTTCCCCTCTATCCCTTAATTTTCCTGCTGTGTCCAGCAGAATGTTTGGTTAAGTCCTCCCCATATTCTTTCCCCTCATCTCACTCCTATCCCTTTCTCCATACATCTCCACAAAATACAGCATAACAAATGACCCAATGGCTGAGAAATCTGCAACCCCTCTACTCACCAACATGTCTCCCTCCACCCCCTCACTCCTCTCTCCTTTCTTCTTTCCTGCAGTGTATAACAGATGCTCTGCGGGCCAGGGGCATAAACTTCTCCACCTCCCTGCCAGATGATGTGCTGAACTTTGTCAGGAGACACCCTCTGATGTCCCAGCCTGTCTGGCCCTCAGACGGACGCCCCCTGTTGTTCAGGAGGACCACAGACTACACCCAGATGGCTGTACACATGGTCCAGGGCCTGGATGGAAAATTGTATCATGTGTTATTCATGGGAACAGGTATGGACACCCAGTATTAACTTTGCTGGGTATGTATCAGCTATTATTTTAGTGCAGAATTAATACAGGAGGTAAGAAGTAACATCCGCTCCTATGCCTCCTCATTCATGACAACAGTTCACCTCCTCTGAGATAAAGTACAGAAGAACTGGCTTTACACCTGTAGACGTAGGCTTTGTAAGTGTTATTACTGCTTTAACAGCTGTATTGACTTGGCATGTGATACTCAGATGATGGCTGGATACACAAGGCTGTGGAGGTTGAGGGTCAGATTCACATCATAGAGGAGCTGCAGCTGTTTGAAGAACCCCAGCCTGTCAACAGCCTGGTCATCTCTGCCACCAAGGTAATGTATGTATGACTATGTGTGTGTGCGACATGGAGGCACGCACACACGCTCCCAAAATGGGAGTGAGTCATCTTTCGGTATTAACCTGTCCTCTCTCCTCCCTCTAGATGAGTATATATGTCGGCTCTCCATCAGGAGTGGTTCAGCTGCCTCTCTCCACCTGCCAAAGATACACCTCCTGCTACGACTGTGTCTTTGCCAGGGACCCCTACTGTGCCTGGAACGGAGCCCAGTGTGTGGAGATAATGTCGCACGCTGACAGGTGGGTGCTTGCATGTGTGTGTGTATTTGTGTGTGTGTGTGTGTGGCTGAGTTTGTGTGACTGCGTGCGTGCATCCATGCATGTGTGATTTGGATCAGCTGATTACATCTCGGCTGGCGCCCTCATAGTATCTGTTTGATTTGCCTAACTTCAAGTACCCCATATATCACCGCACCCTGTCACGGCATCAGCTCTGAACTGTTGCATAATCGCAAATCTGGCAGAACACCAGTTTTCGACAGTGACAGTAAACACGTCATACAATTGTGTGCTTTTAATGTGCTGATTCATCTCACTGAACTCACTTAGTCAGTAGAAATGGGTTTCACACGATTAAACATGATCTGTATGGCTAAGTTAGTGAGAATAAAATGAGAGCAAAGCGGAATGACACAGAATGATCGTACAGTTAAATGAATTAGATCTGTCAGTGTACCAGCAATACGTTGTATATTACACATAGGGATATTTTCTCTCTCCACAGATCCAGTTTATTCCAGGACATCCAGAGTGGCAACAGGGGATGTGAGAACAGTGCAGGAGACGGTACGCAGGAAGCTCATCCGCTCCAAAAACACCACACTTTTGTTTCCTTTTGATCCAACAATTGATGAAAGGGAGATTAAAAATAGAAAATGTTTGGCACGACTCGGAAGACGTATAGTTGTCATCCCATCTTTGAGGGTTGTTTATGCGTACTCTATTGGCAAACACCTTTCGGCTCTTGCCTCTTTAATCACATTTTTTCGGTGTCTCTTGAGTGAAATCTGCTTGAAATTCAAGGCAGGCGATCTCTTTCACAGACTTCAGAGTTTTCATCTGGTGAAATTCAGCATTTTCTGTCACTACACTGCCCCCTCTGCATAATGTACTACGCTGACTGAAATTAATTATCATTTGAATTTTTTTGCTCTAGTTTTTTTTTGTCAGTCTTTTAAAAAGATTGATTTCTTTCAAGCATGCAAAGAGACAAATCAAAGGCCCAGATTTTAAATTCTACCGTGCACTTAATGTTCTTATTAGCACTCTTTCATTGTGAATAAATATACATCTGGGCTGCTCTTTTTTCAGACCTCATTACGCAGCGGAGCCGCTTTGTGATGGTGGGGGATGATGTGCTGCTACAGTGTGAACTCAGCTCCAACCTGGCCACCCCTGTGTGGACCTTGGATGGCAATGAGCTACATGGGTATGGCCTAAACTCTGGCTTTCGAACCGGTACAGATGGCTTGCTAATCATCGAGGCCCGACTCGACCAGAGCGGGCTGTATATCTGCCACGCCCTGGAGAACAACGTTCGCATCGCCATCGTCTCGTACAACGTCACGGTGCGCCTGAACCTTCCACCTGTCAGGCTGACTGAACAACCCTATAGTTCCTCCACCCTTCAGCCCACATTTAGTGAGCCCACCTCCTCTGAGATGCCCCCGCTTCCACCACTGGCCCCTTTCCTGCCTCACTCAGAGCTCCTATCCCCCCGCAACATGGAGGCTATATATCTGTCCCTCATCACCATTCTGGGGGGGCTGTGTGTGGTCCTCACTGTGGTCCTCCTCTATGTGGGTTTCTGCCTACAGGCGGGCCGCAGGGGAAAGTACTCCCTACGCGCCGCTGCCGCAGCATACCCAGAAAGGAAGAGGCACAGCAAAAACAGGAAACAGCAGAAAAACTCTTCTCACCTGGAGCTCAAGACTATCTCAGGTCACTACAATGGGATCGGCGTCTGTAATGGTGTCTCCAAACGCCACGAGGCCGATGCGCAGGACGGAGGCTTCCTCCAGATCGTCCCTGGGGAAGGAATCTCATCCCAGGACAAAGAGCCTCCTCCTCCGGCCCCGCCTCTCCCCCCTCCCCCACAGCTTCCCTCCCCAGAGTGTGACTTCCCCAGTGGGCTGTCGGCTACGCTGCCCAACGTCCTGAGGAGAATGAACGGCAACAGCTACGTGCTGCTGAGGCAAAGCGACTCGGAGAGTACATCTCCTCTCTGCTACTCCTTCACGGAGGAGCTCAACAAGATCCTGGAGAAGAGAAAACACACGCAGCTGCTGCCTAGGCCCGATGAGAGCTCTGTGTAGACAGAGTTGTACGGTAGCTAGCGCCCCCTGTGGTGGGATGACTGAAGTGTGTCCTCCCCAGTGCTGAAGCACTTGTCACACTATTTGTCATTGCTGATAACTTGGACTTAAGCAATGGCAGATCTAAAATGCTTGACTTGAAGAAGAAAAAAAAGATGTTTCAATTCCCCATTTAGACATTCTTGTTTTTTGGGGGGGTTTTTTTGCCTTTGAGAAGTTTGTCCCACCCTAGGTCCCAACTTATTAGAAAGAAGAATGATAGTGAGACCAAAACAAACAAAAAAAAAAAAAAAAGAAAACTCAATGAAGGAACAAGCATGATGTGAAGAGAATGTGTTATCTACCTCAACTCAGCAGAGGTCAGTAGGCCACCTGCAGCCAAATTACCAAGTCTGGAGCAATGTAACACCCCTCATCAGATTTTGATCCAGCAGTAAGTCTTACAGACCTGTTACAGACCAGGAAATCGGGACCGGGATAAGAACGAAGGGGGCTTATGGGAATATGAGTACATGTGAAGACAGCTGCTGTGAGTCAGTAATACTTGGCTTGTGTCAAAACGGAGGGCAGCTAGCCAATGTTGGTTTGCATTTGCAAATGCACAGATGGTTTATGCATATTTAACAGGCTCCATTTACGCATCACAGATATTAAGGGGACTGGACATGGTAAGGCAGTGAATTACGTTGCAAAGTTTTAAATTTTTGATATTGCCCATGTAACTGCAATAACCAAATGCAAATTAATATAAACCCAAGACAATTTAGAGTAAATATAACAGTATTAATGATTTTAATGCACTTTAAAAGAAAGAGATGGGTTATGGAACACTGCAAGAAACAAGGCACACAAGGAATCTTTATTTTTTAACACCGCGCCATTGCAAGAATACATGATGGAGGGACACTTTTTTTTGAATGGATGCTTCTGTATTCAGAAACTTGAACCAGCTACAGTGAGAGCACAGCTGACCCTGCAGGAACTAGTTGGCAGTAACAGAAGAAAAGGAAAACAGTGCTTTTACTGTGGTCCAGCTGGGCTAAAATTTGCCTTTGATTGTCACCCTACACTAAACCCTGACACGGATTATCAATGTCTGGGGCCCAACTATAATCCGCAAGCATCCGTGGTAAGTAGAGTTCATGTCATACCAATAGGTTGCCCAGGCAGGCATATTGCCAAGTAAGCACTTAAGGGAATGGACCAAGAAGTCAGCGTGCAGCATTTCTGCACCGGTATTAGAGGGAACAGCTATACGTACCACCAGATCAGTGTGAGGGAAAATGAGAGCACAGTGTTATTTTTATGGCTCACTAGTGTTTTCATGATTCAGCTCTTGGTCAAGCGTTGCCTATTTAAGACCAAGCCTCGTAGATTGTTTTGATTTTTGCCAGCGTTTCAGAAAGATGATTTCAAAAGAACTATGTCTCCTCTTTCACAGGGAAGACAGCTCAGACAAATTGTTTTTCTGAAAGAGATGCAATTTGTCATTGAAAGACATCCGTGGAGGAGGCATTAAAAGTGTTAATGCCTTATCGACATAAGACCAATATGATTTGCTGATACATGACACCTACTTATTCTCAGATTCATTCCAATTCTCATTCCATCTCTCCAGCACCTTCTGCTGTCTGTTGTCTTTTTTTTTTAAATTTCATCTATTATGTCTTTCATTCTCTCAGTCTTCCCCTGCACGTTCCTTTTTTTTTTTACAGGAGTATGCTTGTTATCTAACTAGCTCTCCAATCAGTCTTCTTCTGCTGCTTCTCTGTTGTTTTCCTGTGTCTTCTTCTGTCAGAGTAATAATTAGACACTGGTCCGCTGATAGGTCTGATCTTATTCCTTCAAAGAAAGGGGAAACAGGGAAAGAGAGATCCCCTTACATCTCTTAAAGAGGTCACACTTTCTAAAAAGGCCAATTATTTTTTTTTCTCATCCTATTGGACTCAAGAGTTAACTTGCTTTTCGTACAGAGATACCAACAGAAACCAATGCCCGTGCAAATGCACAGCATCCATAAACACAGGTGAGCAGTGAAGATGGCCACATAGAGGCACCCTGTAAGAAACGTGAATATAATTGATTGACTCTTGAGAGGGCGAGGCGGATCTGTGATGTAAGGCTATAGAAGAATTTCTGCCGTGGTTCAGAAAGGCAAAATGCCAAGAGAGACCCACAAGTCTTCTTGGCAGTGGCACTGATCAAAGGCATGAAAGGAGAGGGAGGTAGCCATACATAGCACAAAACATCAGAAGCCTTCATTAAAGCCCTTTCACCCCATCTCAAAGCCTGTGATTAGTCAAGAGCAGTTATTATTTATGAGGTTTTCACTGTATGTCCTCCCATGAGGACTCTTTAAATCACAGTGCCTAATCTGTACATTACCATAGCGCCGGGATCCAGTGCCAAGCTGAGCACTGAGAGCGCTTTCATCTCGTCGCTGGGTTGCCCTTCACAACGTTACCCAAAAGGCAAGGTGCGATGGAGACCCGCTGCCGACTTCGTTTATTTATTTATACATTCAGTCTTTCCGTTGCAGGTCTGATGAGCACAGGTCAGTTGGACACTTCCATCCTCTCCAATGCAATCTCACCAGCCAGCACAGAATGGCAGGAGAGACACTATGGAGACGTTCTCCTAATGAAGAGTGAAATGGAGTTCAGCATCAAGAGCGGAAAGAGAGAGAGAGAGAGAGGAGTAACAAGGGGGACAATATAATAAAATAATGCCTCTCCAGAACTGGAATGGAAACTGTTTGCTGCCATTTGTTTAGACAGTAGCCTCCTCTGTGCAGAAACTGGTGCTCAGACCACTGTTATATTTGGAGACAGACAAATTGGAAGACTAAACTCAATAGAAAATTATTCTTATTTGCTCACACATTCTTGGTGAAATATGTTGCAACACTGCTGTTTTTGTTTTAAGAAATCTACCACTAATTACACTAAACTAATTGTGATGACTAAGCTTAATGTTATTGGAAAATGCCAAATGTTTGCCAAGTTTTAATGCAAAAGTGCTGTTTTAATGTAAACCAATTCTCTGAGGACATAGAGAGGGAATAACAAAAAAAAAATCTATTTTGTAATGTGTACACTTGTGTTTTGGAGGTGTTCGCTATATTATCAGTGTTGTTGTTGAAACGTCACTTGTGAGGCACCCAGTTGTGAGGATCACAAGTTGCCTGTGTTGCACAAAAATACACCGTAGAAGCATGGTAGCCAAAAAAAAGCATGCAGGGATTTTACCAGCGCCACAGAATATAATATTTACACTGAATACTCATGGGAGAACAGAGGAGATTTGCAAAAACAGTTCACCTAGCCACCATAGCCTGCTAATTAAGGATTTCCTGGCTGAGCTTTGCCGTCATGGCTCGATTCACCACATCCACAGCTCCTGTCATTTCAGTTCAGTTCTTTATATGCATGTCACATCATGGCTGTTTGTGTGTGGCAAAATAAACCAAGTTTTATCAAACTAACACAAGGAATATCAGTAAACTGGGTTCTTTTTGCATTTCAATTTCAAGGTGTCTGAAAAAAAAATAAACATTTTACTTCGAACCTTCCCTTTGTTCATTATTGCTTGTGTGCACAGGATCGTATTTAGGCAGGTCTGTTGTAAAGACGGGGGGGGGGGACACAGTGGTGCAGTGGTTAGCACAGTCACCTCACAACAAGAAGGTCCTGGGTTCGAGTCTCAGGGTAGTCCAACCTAGGCAACCTTGGGGGTTGTCCCAGGTCGTCCTCTGTGTGGAGTTTGCATGTTCTCCCGTGTCTGCGTGGGTTTCCTCCGAGTGCTCTGGTTTCCTCCCACAGTCCAAAGACACGTAGGTCAGATGAATCGGCCGTACTAAATTGTCCCTAGGTGTGTGTGTGTGCGTGTGCGTGCGCGTGCGTGTGAGTGTGTCGGCCCTGTGATGGCCTGGCAGCCTGTCCAGGGTGTCTGTCCGCCTGCTGCCCAATGGCTGCTGGGATAGGCTCCAGCATCCCCGCCACTCTGGGTAAGGATAAGCGATTTGGATAATGGATGGATGTTGTAAAGAGTCAGCTGGACCGGAGGATCAGACGGTGAATATTTACAGACACTCGGAGAAGACTGACATGGTTTCTAGAGCCTGGGTCTGTAATCTAGTGCAGCACAGAGTGGTGCAGAAAACACTGCTGGCAAGCTGTTGTCCAAGAGAGTGCCTTGCTTTGGGTCCAGCAGGTGCAGAGGGAGGTGTCTCGGGGCAGGGCTGTCAGCAAAGGCTAAACACATATCTCCTCCGTTCTGCTTATTGGATAAGGAGGGACTTGGTAAGGGGAAAACACATCGCAGCAGCTTTCATTAAAGACAGCAGCGGTTTCAAGATACACAAGCAGTGTCGTTACCTGATCTTTAGAAATGCCACGGGCATTGATTTGCTATACCTACAGATTCTCCATGATCCCTATGACCTTTTCACGGGTTTCTTGGTTAGAAGGCGGCACCCAGCCCTCGGACAATAATTCGGTTATCTTAATAGGTTACAAGGATCACCACGACGAGCCTATAAAGAAGGCTGCCGTGTCGTTCACAGCGACAAATACATGTATTGGGTGTCCATAGTGTTTATAGTATGACAAGTGATTCACGAATGAAGCGCTGTCACGATGTTGCACCACTGACACAATGGTGCCATTGACTAATTAAGGCCAACTGGAAGAGCTTGTTCCAATTCTTGAGCAACAGATGGAAATGTATTGAGGTTTGGGGTTTCCGTTTCAATTCATGCACTTTCAATGCAAGTGTTTATATTGAAATAATATAACAATGCTCGTCAGAACCCATCACGTGCATGTGTGTGTGTGTGTGTGTGTGTGTGTGTGTGTGTGTGTGTGTGTGTACTCAAAGTAAATGTAGTGATCTCGTGATTCAATTCAATTCAATTTTATTGTCATTAAAAACGATGTGCAGGCACACGTTAAAAATTAAACGAGGGCTGTGGCTTGACCAAACAGTGCAAGACAGACACAGCAAACACAGCGAACACAGTATAAGATACACTCACTGGCCACTTTATTAGGTACACCTTGCTAGTACCGGGTTGGACCCCCTTTTGCCTTCAGAACTGCCTTAATCCTTCGTGGCATAGATTCAACAAGGTACTGGAAACATTCCTCAGAGAGTTTGGTCCATATTGACATGATAGCATCACGCAGTTGCTGCAGATTTGTCGGCTGCACATCCATGATGCGAATCTCCCGGTCCACCACATCCCAAAGGCGCTCTATTGGATTGAGATCTGGTGACTGTGGAGGCCATTTGAGTACAGTGAACTCATTGTCATGTTCAAGAAACCAGTCTGAGATGATTCGAGCTTTATGACATGGCGCGTTATCCTGCTGGAAGTAGCCATCAGAAGATGGGAACACTGTGGTCATAAAAGGATGGACATCGTCAGCAACAATACTCAGGTAGGCTGTGGCGTTGACACGATGCTCAATTGGTACTAAGGGGCCCAAAGTGTGCCAAGAAAATATCCCCCACACCATTACACCACCACCACCAGCCTGAACCGTTGATACAAGGCAGGATGGATCCATGCTTTCATGTTGTTGACGCCAAATCTGACCCTACCATCCGAATGTCTCAGCAGAAATCGAGACTCATCAGACCAGGCAACATTTTTCCAATCTTCTATTGTCCAATTTTGGTGAGCCTGTGCGAATTGTAGCCTCAGTTTCCTGTTCTTAGCTGACAGGAGTGGCACCCGGTGTGGTCTTCTGCTGCTGTAGCCCATCTGCCTCAAGGTTCGACGTGTTGTGCGTTCAGAGATGCTCTTCTGCATACCTCGGTTGTAATGAGTGGTTATTTAAGTTACTGTTGCCTTTCTATCAGCTCGAACCAGTCTGGCCATTCTCCTCTGACCTCTGGCATCAACAAGGCATTTTCGCCCACAGAACTGCCGCTCACTGGATATTTTCTCTTTTTCGGACCATTCTCTGTAAACCCTAGAGATGGTTGTGCGTGAAAATCCCAGTAGATCAGCAGTTTCTGAAATACTCAGACCAGCCCGTCTGGCACCAACAACCATGCCACGTTCAAAGTCACTTAAATCACCTTTCTTCCCCATTCTGATGCTCGGTTTGAACTGCAGCAGATCGTCTTGACCATGTCTACATGCCTAAATGCATTGAGTTGCTGCCATGTGATTGGCTGATTAGAAATTTGCGTTAACGAGCAGTTGGACAGGTGTGCCTAATAAAGAGGCCGGTGAGTGTATATACACATGAAGACCAAAAGCTAAAAATAAGATAAAAGACAGCTGGAGTACAAAATATTTAAAAATATCTACAGACATTCAGAGGGTAGCAGGTTCAGGTGGGCGACAGCTTGGGGAAAGAAGCTGTTTTTGAGACTGGTAGTGTGGGCTCGGAGGCTCCTGTAGCGCCTCCCAGAGCGCAGGGGGGAGAACAGTCCATGGTTGGGGTGGGTGGGCTCTCTGCTGATGCTGAGACCCCTTCAAAGGCAGTGTTTGTGATAAATGTCTTTTATGGCTGGGAGCTGGGTACCGGTGGTATGCTGGGCCACCTTGACGACCCGCTGAAGAGCTTTCTGGTCTACTGAGGTGCAGTTGCCGTACCACACTGAGATGCAGATGGTCAGGATGCTCTCTACGGTGCAGTGGTAGAAGTTGGGGAGAATTTTGGGGGGTAGACGGGCGCTCCTCGGCCTCCTCAGGAAATGCAGGTGTTGTTGGGCCTTTTTCACAAGGGCCTGGGTGTTTAATGTCCACGAAAGGTCCTCGCGTCAGCCCCTCGTGATGGGGCTGACATTGAGCCTGCAATCCATGTCGAGCGTCCTCATCAGTTTGCCAGGGTGAATTTTAGGTCCAGACCTATAAACAAGAGAACCCATCCTCATCCGGTTATGCTTTATTTACCATGTCTCATCTCCCATCTGTGCTCATTTGTAAGGACTTGTCAGGTGTGACCGATGTCAGTTTAGCTTTCCTACGCTACTGCTTGTCCTAGATATGAGTTGAACTGAGGAGGATGTCTGACTCTGATTGATCACCTTTTTTTTTCCTTCGCTCTTTGTAAATCCAACTATAGGCATTCGATGAATATCAGACAGATAGATGAGCGTGCCTCTAGGGAGATAGCAAGTACAGATCAATCGCATATCAAGGTAACCTTCCCTGAGATGGAGGATGATGATGGATATGTGTAGGAATCAGACCTGTGGGGTTTCTTGCTCTCACTCCTCTTGTCACCTTTTCATCTCTCTCTCTCTCTCTCTCTCTCCCTCTCATCTTTCATCTCTCCTCCCTCTGTATGCATTGTTCTGCATTCTAAACTCCAGGCTGGAAATGTGTCAACTCCGTATTCCCTAAGAGAGGTCTGGATAAACAACAACACAATACACATCTATCAAAGCGTGCACACAAATACACGCTATTAATGGGTAGTCACACAGACACCAAAACCCTTTTTCATCCTTGCAGCTTTTTACAGGAAGGGGTTCAGTAGATCGGAGTAACAGTGTTGGACGTTAGAAATATGGAGAAAGACAAACACCGCACACCGTTATATTCAACCCAACTCCAACAGCCTGCATTGTCTTGTGAATACGGTGTGATATCTCTCAGACAGTACAAAGGCGGCTCTCGTCCAAGGTTTGTTGTGTAATCCGGCTTGTGATTCACTGTGAGACGTGTGTGCGCGCGCGTGCACCAGAGCGCGAGAGAGAGAGAGAGAGAGAGAGAGAGAGAGAGAGAGAGAGAGAGAGAGAGAGAGAGAGAGAGAGAGAGCGAGAGCCAGAGCGAGAGAGAGAGAAAGCGAGAGAGAGAGAGAGAGAGAGAGAGAGAGAGAGAGAGAGAGAGAGAGAGAGAGAGAGAGAGAGAGAGAGAGAGAGAGGGAGAGAGGGAGAGAGAGAGAGAGAGAGAGAGGGAGAGAGAGAGAGCGAGAGAGAGAGAAAGAGAATCTGAGTTAGTTGGTGTGATTAAAAGGGGATGTGACGACATATAAAGAAAGAGATCACAGTCTAGAGAGTTCTGCCAGGTAATAAACGTACACAACAAGCAGGGCTTCTTCTCTGTGAAACCTGTATTTTCTCCACCTCTCTCTCTCTCTCTCTCTCTCTCTCTCTCTCTCTCTCTCTCTCTCTCTCTCTCTCTCTCTCTCGCTCTCTCTCTCATTAACACATAACTCCATTCCGCATCCATTAGCCCTCCTTGACAAGCCATTCAGCGGCGGGCTGCGTCACAGTCCTCCAGCCCTCCATAGAGAAACCCCACCGCGCCTCCTTCACTTGGTCGTGTTGCGCTGCTCTTCATACGTAGGCGGCGTCTGCGTCTTCCTCAGGGCATTCTGTCGTTAACAACAGCCCGTACAATCAAGCCCATTATAATGTCATCTGGAGCCAGAGACGGTGTTGTGGACGCCGGGTATTACTGCAGCAGGGGGGGGGGCGGGGGGGCGTATAAACGTATACCTCTGCGGCCTTGACAGGGGCAAGTGTGTCAAAACAAACCGATACTGTTGCTGTTTGATGCCAACAGGCGGCTTGCTCCCTCTCTCCTCCCCGACCGGTTTGGCGCACGGAGAGCCACGCGTTTCCCGCCATCACACACACCGCACCTCCTCAATCACTCCGCTCTTTATCTCCTCTTCCTCCCCGCCTTGACTGGCGGACTGTCACAACTTCCTTCCCAGACGAGACACATGCCTGTCATGCAGACAGACAGGCAGGCAGGCAGGCAGGTAGGAAACCACCCAAGACGAACCAGAAATCCTGCCGGGGAGCATTACAAGTCAACGGAGAGAGCGATGATAGATACCTAAGATCTTTTGTTATATGTCTCAAGTCTTCATTCCAAGCTCTCTTAAATGAAAATGATACTTGTTGCCTTGTTACATGAGATACTAGTCAAAACCCACATTCTCTAATCGTCCGGTTATATATTATTGCCATTGGCATCTAAAACTTACCAGTTATATGCAATGGAAAAGCCACCCCTAGTAAGTAAATGCTCGCTAGACTGAATAAAACACTGTCTACTTCTTTTATATCAGCTGAGAGCCCAGTACCTATGTTGTCAGATGTGCCCTCACAGGAGCCCACAAAATCAATATACCGGAGGCAAGAAGAATAAAAAGGGGTGTAAGGCGTCCTCTTGTTTTCTGCCCAGTGTAGCGGAGAGGCAAATAAACACAGCAGAGGGAAGTAGACTGGTGTTTAAGCGTGATTGTCAGGACGCTCATCTGGGAATCATCCCTTAGCACTGCCTCATCTTGGACCATCGGCCTCCCAAGCACAAGCGGTATCAAAGCCTCTCGCACGCACAAGTGCGTCATGCTGTCTGAGTCACACCTGAGATATAGATGCTTTTGTTTCCAGCAGCCTACTACAGTTTCAGTGGGAGTGAACAATGTGATAACGCAGAGTATCTGTGATTTACACCCACGTGTTATTTTGTTTTTTGTTTTTTTTTGTCGGTCCCTCTTATTACATTTCAGCAACTTCTCAAGATTCAGACGACCACGGGCCGCACGTCAGGTGTGGCTTTCCAGTGTAGATGTGTGCTGCTTCGGGAGAATGGCTGATCAGTGAGTGACCTTTGGACCCAAGATATTGACAGCGTGTAAACAGCCTCGGCCTGGTCCCACTGTCACCCTGATGTCTGAAACTGTGCTGATGTGGATCTGTCAGACAACCCGGCAGCGTCAACTGGGCCCCCGGGTGTCATTTCCCTAATGGCTTGGTGTGTGTGTGTGTGTGTGTGTGTGTGTGTGTGTGTGTGTGTGTGTGTGTGTGTGTGTGTGTGTGTGTGTGTTTGTCATGTATACGTTCTATTAGCATGTGGGGGTCTTCGTGTTTTGGCGCGATCACTGCTCCACTCCGTTTCCATCCATCCATCCATTACCTATACCCGCTTATCCGTCGAGTCTCACTTTTATAGCGCCACCTGCAGGACTGAACTGGCACGGTCGCATTCCCTTTTCATATGAGCTGCAGTTTCGTCATGTCACCACTGGAGGTCGGAGACAGCCTACATATGGGAAAACCCGTAATGTAATAGGAATAGGAAATTCTCCCGTAACGAGCCAGAAAAAAAGGGCAAATGAAAATTATCATGTGCTTTATCACCATTATATAAACAGCAGATCTCCATTTCATTCGACGCATTTTTCCCCCTGCCTCCGTGTTTGCAGGCCGTATCTCATTATCCCTGTTGGCAGTACCAACGAGCAACAGGCTTAGACTGAATTTGAAATCAGGCAGCTGGGGGAGATAATCTGAAGGAGGCAGGCAATATACCCAGGGATGAAGCAGTGCAATTGTAAGCGATCAAATTGCGTTTCAGGTCGCCTGTCAAACCTATATTACGAACAGAGACAATCCCCCCTCCTCCCCCCTCCCCCGGTCTCCAGCATCCAATAGTGTGACTGCCAATGGGTAAAGCCTTCCCCAGCCCGCTGAGAAGGCTGGCTCAACATCTGGGCCAGAGCAGCGGTGCTGAGATGCTGTCTGAGTATTGTCTCTCTTTATTTATGAATGCAGGGCTGAGAGGAGGCTGTAACTCAATCGCTGGACAAACGTATGCGTAAATATCACTTTGCATTTGTTTTAACTTGACTCGACTGTTGCACGGCCTAGACTCGCTGCACGGCCTACACTCGCTGCACATGGGCAGGCATAGGTGGTGTAAAAAGGTTCTTGATTGCAGACAAGTGGAATGATCCCCAAATACTCGTTTTCTGACCATCTCAACCATATGTGTCGTTCATTGTATTGTTCACCCGCTCTCTCTTTCGCAGCTCTTCATGCGTTCCCATTAAATTGATAAAAAATGGATCCCCCTCCTCCCCTCCCCCCATTGAGATTATTGAAGTTTCACAGCTGAATTATGAGGAAACGCATTATTTATAATCATTGATTGATTCAGGCCTGCAGAAGCCACACGGGGCCGAGCGGTGCAAATATGCGGCCCTGGAGAAAATGAACCGCAAGAAGAGATGTGATAGAGAAGACCGCTGGCCGGACTGACTTGGGATAAAAGGAAGTTGAGGAATTTATTTTCGCTGAGGTTCAAGTAAGGGCGAGTATTGTTCTCGACACCCACCTTCATGGTACTTTGGTAGTTGTTTAAACTGACAGGAAGTGCTCTTGTTGAATGGTGTATGACTGCCCTGCATAAATCCAGCCTTGCAAATGGAATGTCAGATGTATTTCACACTGCTGCAGGGACTGCAAAGGAAGAGGAGGAAGGAAACACACACACACACACACACACACACACACACACACACACACGCAGGTATTCAATCTGTCACGGGGTCCTGCTCCTTGTTTCACTGAGTGTGAAACACAATCAGCAGCAGGAAGGAAAGGCAATTTCAGGCTTCAGCAGTGAAAACACTTGTCTGTTTTTCGGTGTCATTCATGTTTAGGGTGGATGGAGAAGTCTGACGTGGTGTTTGTGTGTGTCTACGTATGCATGCATGTGTGCGTGTGTGAGTGCGTGTGCTTGCGTGTCTGTGTGTGTTTTTGCATGTTTGTGCGCTTGCATGTGTGTGTACATGCGCCGGATGCACACATGTGCGATTCAGTTCTGCTGATTTAAACTGTTTTCTGCCCCTCTCATCGTTCCGTCGTGCCAGCCATCACCGGCACCGCCTAGCCAAGTGGCACCTGTTGCTTCTGTTCTGTTGGATGTCTCGGAGAGGCAGTTGTTGAGCCTGTCCTTCGAACGGAGGACCTGCATCACCCCCCTCATGTCTGTACACGTCTGCCATACAAAAGTGTCACTGAGCAGGGCATCGCACTCCTGGAAAATGCAGCGGTAGAGTTGTGCTTTGCACTCTGACCTTCCTGCAGGGCAAGCACAAGGGACGTTCCCATACTGCCATCAGGTTATAACGCTGTGCTGATTCTTGTATGGGCCCAACCATAAAGATATTCTATCCATAATATATGAGTCTGGCAGTGATTTACTCTGCAGAACAAGAATGAATGCACCAGACGGCAAAAACCACTATTTCAAAAAAGAAAAAAAAACACTGGTGTTACATCACACAGAGATATGCATCTTAATATGGGCCAGAGGGACACAGATGACATGGAAATGAGGTTTCATACTAAGTGGCCATGGTGGTCTCTGCCTGTGTGTGTGCGTGCGTGCGTGCGTGCGAGCGTGCGAGCGTGTGTGAGTGAGAGACAGAGAGAGAGAAAGAGAGAGAGAGAGAGAGCTAAGTGCTTTTTGTGAGAGATAACATGCATATTTTTGCATGCATGCCGACATGTGGGTAAGTGTGTCTGTGTGTGCATGCATATGTATGGGTTTCTGTGTGAGTCTGTGTGTGTGTGTGTGTGTGTGTGTGTGTGTGTCTGTGTGTGTGTGTGTGTGTGTGTGTGTGTGTGTGTGTGTGTGTGTGTGTGTGTGTGTGTGTGTGTGTGTCCTGTAAGAAAGAGATGTTTAATTGAGTTAGAGGATCCAGCTTCAATCCCGGATTAGTGCTCATCTCGCCCCGTTTATCTCTCAGTGGAGAGGAACCACAGGGGTTTGACCTAGTTAGACACACGTGCACACACACACACATAGATTGCACATACCACATACATACACATACACATGCTCACACACACACATGTGCACGCATATGCCCACCCAAGCAAATGCATGACTTAGCACCTCTTACAAAAAACAAAAAACGGACAGTACTGCAGCATAACTTTTGCGGGGTGTGTGTATTTTCCTCAGGAAATGTGTTTCTGTTAGTTGTGCACTCTGTACTCTGTAGTGATTAATGTGCAGTAACCAGGTGTCTAACCAGTGGGGAACCTTTAATGGCTTTGTGTGCGCGAGTGCGCGCGTGCGCGCGAGAAAGAGAAAGAGAGAGAGCGATAGAGAGAGCGACTGAGAGAGAGAGATGAACAGAGACAGAGGAAATGGAATGAGGGAAGCCATGTGCATGTGTGTTCTGTGCATTCCCGTGCCTCTGTGCATGAGACACTTTGTGGACGCATTTATGCGTGTGTGGGTGTGCGTGTGTGTGTGCGCGCGTGTGTTGGAGACTGCACGTGAACGAGAGTGACAGAGATAATGTGTGTGCGTGCGTGTGTCTGTGTGTATATATGTGTGCGTGCGTGTGTCTGTGCGCGCGCGCGCGTGTGCGCATTCAGTTGTTACGTTGGGTGTGGAATCAGTCATGCGTGGTCCGGAGAGACCTGCATTGCACCAGTGGCACTCCTGTTGGATGATCCTCTGTTTGCCAGTCAATACATGGTCAAGTAAGCCATGACGTGACGTACTTCGCGAGTGATCCATCTGATTTACAAGACAGCGAAGCTACTACTGGAATTGCACACTGCTGCACAGGGAGGACATCGAACCGCATTTTATCAGCACTGCTCCAGTTTGCTCAGTCTGTCTTTCTTTTCTATTTTATTTTCTAAAAGCTACCCCCCCTTTTTCCCCTCCCCAATTGTATCCGGCCAATCACCCCACTCTTTCGAGCCGTCCCGGTCGCTGCTCCACCCCCTCTGCCGATCCGGGGAGGGCTGCAGTCTACCACATGTCTTCTCCGATACATGTGGAGTCGCCAGCTGCTTCTCTTCACCTGACAGTGAGGAGTTTCCCCAGGGGGACCTAGCGCGTCGGAGGATCACGCTATTCAACCCAGCTCCCCCTCCCCCGAACTGGCGCCCCGACCGACCAGAGGAGGCGCTAGTGCAGCGACGAGGACACACACCCACAGCCGGCTTCTCAACCGCAGGCACGGCCAACTGTGTCTGACGCCCCACCAAGCCGGAGGTAACACGGGGATTCGAACCGGCGATCCCCGTGTTGGTAGGCAACGGAGTAGACCGCTGCACTACCCGGACGCCGTCCTGACTGAAGTTTGACTGACAGCATGAGAAGGCCTTACAGTGTGTGCCCCCCAAAACGGTTTTGCCACTGACATTTGTACAGCCCTGGCTTGTACGCAGCAGAAGGGAAAGTTTGTTTTCTTTCCTCCTGTTTCCCCCCCCCCAAAAGCCTAAAGGACAACGTGTCCTTTAGCCTCTCTGAGTTCTCAATCATGTCTCAAGTGAGTTTAAATGGTTCTGTGGCTTGGTGCTGAGCTACAGGCTGCAGGAGAGCTACAGGGCCCTGCTAGCAGTATGAGTATGTGCTTTTCTGCTTGTGTGTGTGTGTGTGTGTGTGTGTGTGTGTGTGTGTGTGTGTGTGTGTGTGTGTGTGTGTGTGCGTGCGTGCATATATATGTGTGTGCGGTAATACCAAATAATGAAATGATGTAGTCCTCCTTAGAGACCACTCGGAGCCACAAAAAACTTCTCCCCCTAACCAGGAACCATGAGAGAAACTACGGGGAACTTGGCCAGAAGAGGTTCTTAGTAAAAAACGAACCGCGGAGGAATTTGAAAAATTGAACTTGAAAAGAGAGCAGAGTTGAAGTGGCAGGATGCCACAAGCCATAACTGAAGTGGTCTCAACATGATCCATAAACAGTTGGTGGGGCTTCTCTGTGACTGCGTTTCATTGACCTCAAATCATCTCCAGACTTCCTCCCTGGAATGACCGAGGGGTCTGCCGGGAGAAGTGTCTCTCAGAACAGCACTCGGCGAGGGCTGAAGCGAAACAGGCAGGAAAGCGAAGCCCTCCAACATTTCTTTCCATCCCTTGTTTTCTGCATGTAGTTCCCATCCCTGTCTACTGCGAAGGCTCATCTCTTACGTAATAAGGGTCTGCACAGGCTCACGCTTGTGCACATAGACCAGCATGCGTGGACAAACCCTTTGAATTATTTCTCAGGCTTACACTTTTAATATAACTCTGATATTTTATGGCACTCGGCTATTAAATAGAGACACCCTGCTTCGAGCCAAGGCGTCTAAAATAACTGTGGTCTTGCTGTCTGTCCTTTCACGGCCGCTTAGCCGCCTGTCTCAGCTGTCTGACATTAAAGCATTAGGTCTTCAGAGTGCACTTTAGAGACAAAAATAAGAGAGTGGGGGGGGGGGGGAGCGAGATCAGATGGAGTGATGAGATGGAGGAGTTGGAAAGCAGGAGGGGTCGGCGGAGGAGGTAGGATGAAGAGGAGGGTGGAGAAACTCTAAAACACATGCTCCACCAAATGACCCTGTCTGCTCACATTAGCGCAGCATCCCTTTTCTGTTCTTCATTGCTTCGTCATCTCTCTCTCCTCTGGCCCCTTCTCTACCTCTGGAAAAACCCATCCACCCTCCACCTTCCTGCCTTCTCGTTCTCTCTCTCTCGCTCACTCTCTCTCTTTCTTTCTCAGTCTCACTCTCTCTCTTTCTCACACACTCTATCTATCTATCTATCTAACACTCTCTCTAGCTTTCTCTCAATCTCTCTCTCTCTCTCTCTCTCTCTCTCTTTCTCACTCTTTCTCACACACTCTCGCCCACTCTATCGATCTATCTATCTATCTATCTATCTATCTATCTATCTATCTATCTATCTATCTATCTATCTATCTATCTATCTATCTATCTATCTATCTATCTATCTATCTATCTATCTATCTATCTATCTATCACTCTCAATCTCTCTCTCTCTCTCTCTCTCTCTTTCTCACTCTTTCTCACATACTCTCGCCCACTCTATCTATCTATCTATCTATCTATCTATCTATCTATCTATCTATCTATCTATCTATCTATCTATCTATCTATCTATCTATCTATCTATCTATCTATCTATCTATCTATCTATCTATCTATCTATCTATCTATCTATCTATCTATCTATCTATCTATCTATCTATCTATCTATCTATCTATCTGTCTATCTATCTATCTATCTATCTATCTATCTATCTATCTATCTATCTATCTATCTATCTATCTATCTATCTATCTATCTATCTATCTATCTATCGAACACTCTCTCTCTAGCTTTCTCTCAATCTCTCTCTCTTTCTCGCTCTCTTTAACTGTCTCTCTCATCTCCGATCATGTCAATTTGAGTATGCACTATGTCTTTTGTCCTTGTGTGTGTGTGTGTGTGTGTGTGTGTGTGTGTGTGTGTGTGTGTGTGTGTGTGTGTGTGTGTGTGTGTGTGTGTGTGCGTGCGTGTGTGTGTGTGTGCGTGTGTGTGTGCGTTAACACTGAGCATCAATTCTGACTTGATAAGTCTTCTCTCCGGTGATAATGATTGCATCTTACCACCTCAGTGCGCTGGGGTCACATAGAGAGCAGAGCCCCTGGGGCCAGCGGGCATTCAACACCCTGCTCAAGGACGCCTCGGCAAGGCAGCTGTTTGCCAGCACCAGGGGCTCACACTGTGGTGGTCCATGGTGATATAACAGGAGGTGTCCTCACTTATGATGCCACCTTGCCGCTCATAGCCATGGAAGGATACTGCACATACATGCATGCATACACAGAGACACACATGATGCAGATGCACACACACATAGTACGGTGCGGATGTCCTGACGGGGACATGGAGTGAGCTAAGGGTGCATGACTCATGCTGACTTGTTTAGAGGTGGAGGACGGCTGCAACAGCCATGTTTATGGCGGCAGTTGGGAGACACGCTGTGGTGTAAAGCTGGATGTAAGCTCGCTGAATGTCTCCGTGTGTTTCCACACACATCTGCTGAGTGTCTGCAGACAGTCACACTGTTCACATTGTCTCAGCCAACCATAACATTTCCGCAGCTGCTGTTTTAAACTAAGACCTCTCATTCTGTTTTCCACACAATCGCCCGACTGTTCAAGTCCCGGGCTGTTTGCACACACTTCTAGAAAACTGGCTGCTCCGGAGGCGAGAAAGCTAATATTGTAATGGATTATGGACGCCTAATAAGTGGGTTTGTTTGGTCTTTTCTGATGACCGAAATACTTTTCTGTTCACTGAGACGGTGTCAACTGCCAATGAGATAAAAGATAATTGTTATTATTGTCATCATTATCATTATCACCATTATTGTCGTCATTATAAAAGGATGCTATAAAAAAGAAATCTAAAATGGGGCGTCCGGGTGGCGTGGTGGTCTATTCCGTTGCCTAACAACACGGGGGTCCCCGTGTTACTTCCGGCTTGGTCGGGCGTCCCTACAGACACAATTGGCCGTGTCTGCGGGTGGGAAGCCGGGTGTGGGTGTGTGTCCTGGTCGCTGCACTAGCGCCTCCTCTGCTCTTTCGGGGCGCCTGTTCGGGGGGAGGAGGAACTGGGTAGAATAGCGTGATCCTCCCACGCGCTACGTCCCCCTGGCGAAACTCCTCACTGTCAGGTGAAAAGAAGCGGCTGGAGACATGTGGTAGTCTGCAGCCCTCCCCGGATCGGCGGAGGGGGTGGAGCAGCGACTCCAACTGGGGAGAAAAATGAGGGAACCCCCCCCCCAAAAAAAACAACACTAAAATGAAATCAAATAAAACAAAATTAAATTAAGTTAAATTAAATAATTAGGTGTTCACAAAATTGGGAGCACACCCTCCCCGTTCCTCCTGTATCTGCGCCTCTGGACAGAGATCTCAGACCACGTCCCGTGTGGAAGGAGTGAAGACGTCTGTTAATCACCCCTGGGTGATGAAGGGGCAGGAATGGGATTTCTGGGAGGTGCAGGGGATGACAGCGGATTGAAAAGGTGGCGAAAACGGAAGTTGCGTTACCGCACTAATCGGCTGCACGTGCGCAGGGTGAGTGAGACAGGACGCGTGTTGAGCACATTCGGGCCGTCTGACGCCCGCGCGGCGTGATTTAACGATGGAGGTGATTTAAGAGGTGTGTTGGCGCGCAGCTGCGTCCTTGCTCTCCTCCGATGTTGGTGACCTGCTGGTCGTCTGCTCGTATGCAGCAGTAACTCACACACCATCACCGACCTTCGCCCTATCCAGATCACTAACATACCTACAAGTGCACTATGGTGCATCTTTTTTCTTTTTTTTTCCTGCACTGGTCCAAACAGTCAGTCGTTCGCATACAGCCCAATACATAGATGATGTCGTGCTTGCAACAGATTCAGATGTCATACTGCCAAGGAGACGGATGCGTGCCCACACACGCTGTTCGGGGGGGGGGGGGGGATAGCGTGATCCTCCCACGCGCTGCATCCCCCTGGCGAAACTCCTCACTGTCAGGTGAAAAAAAGCGGCTGGCGACTCCACGTGTATCGGAGGAGGCATGTGGTAGTCTGCAGCCCTCCCCGGATCGGCAGAGGGGGTGGAGCAGCGACCGGACGGCTCGGAAGAGTGGGGTAATTGGCCAAGTACAATTTGGGAGAAAAAAAAAGAGAGAGAGAGAGAGAGAGAGAGAGAGAGAGAGAGAGAGAGAGAGAGAGAGAGAGAGAGAGAGAGAGAGAGAGAGAGAGAGAGAGAGAGAGAGAGAGAGAAAAAGTGAAGTCTTCATGCTGACGTCTGCAAACAACCCAGGATGAAAATTGCCAAGAATCTCCTCTTAACCAAACGTGAAATTCAGTCTTCATCTCTAGTGATAAAAAAAGATAAGATAAAAAAATGCAGCAATCCTTTTGTTTTTGTCTGCACAGTCTCAGTGATAACCCACATTCCTGCATCTATGTCCCCCAGTCGTATTTACTTTAAGTGATATACAAGTGCTGTGGCCCTTAGCAGAGGCTTAGCTAATATAACCATCTGTGCTGTGCTGCCTGCCATAGATGTGCAGCGCGATTCACTGCCACTTCTTCATTATCACACACACACACACACACACACACACACACACACACACACACACACACACACACACACACACACACACACACTAATCTGGGTCAATGAGCTTAATATAAGATACAAGAGCGCAGAACATTTTTCATTTCACATGAGAACACACACTGTAAAATCTAAGAGCTAAACCAAAGCCATGTACAGTGTTGCACATCTGTGTGGACTGTGTGTGCATGTGTGCAGATGTGTCGTGTGTGTGCATATGTGTGTGCGTGCGCGCGCGCGCGCTGGGCGGTAAATCGTTGTGACACCGGTGACATTTGTGAGCACGCCGTTGGGAAAAGTCAAGTCAAACGTTTTCAGCATGTCTCCGGCATGTATGTGATCCTTAAACAAACACTTCCGGTACACTGTGCCTTGGTAGGACATGGCCTACATAATGTTAATAGTTACACATGTCATGTGAAAAATGTAGAAGATACAGGATGATGAGAGGAAACCTTGGTACCTAACCACCTGTACCACCTGTACCACTGTACCGGTGACGTATCAGAGTAACGGTGGGTGATATTACGTAGGGAAGGTAGCTGAATAAAAAGGACCCTACAGAGAGAGTTGGTGTATGCCTGCGGCTTCACGTGTCACGTGTCTCCCTTCAAATCTGCATAGCTTGTGGATGCATTCCTGCATACTCATCAAGTTTTATTTACTATAATATTTGATGGGGCATTTTTTTCTTGTAATATGTGTGCGTGTGTGTGTGTGCGCGCATTTCTATGTGAACGCATTTGTATGTGTGTGCATACATATATTTCTTTGTTGGTTTTATAAGGTATACATCTGTGTTTCTATTCATGCATTTGCATGTGTGTGTGTGTGTGTGTGTGTGTGTGTGTGGCTGGGGGTATACGTACATAGGCGTATGGAGATTTGTGCTGTGCGTGTTGAGTGTTACCTTAAAGCAACTCACAACCAACCTTCGGTCACACAGGACGTGTTCTATTGGCGGGGGGGGGGGACGTGACATCTGGGCTGGTGGAAGGGCAAACCAAACTCCAGCGTGTTGTTAGACTTCAGCTCGGGACTTCAAAAAGACGTTGCCCCGTTTCAAAACACGACCTCAACACACCGCGACTTAATGGGAGTCTGAGGAGGTTCCTTCCTAATTGCGATCACGTTTCCCCTCCGCTTCTGCCGGATTATAATTATTCCCCTTTGAAGCGGCTGCGTGAATAATCTGGGGAGGATTGCTCCTGGCATCCCATTTTTCAGCTCGGTGAGGAAAGTAAATTGGGAGGGGGGAGGATGAATCCTGAATATAGAAGGTGTTAGCTAGCTGAGGTAGGTGGTTTATGAGGCTGGCATGCAACTCTGCACAGCTCCCAGTCCCAGCATGCCGAGGGATCAGCAGACACAACAGTCATTCGGTGCACGTGACTTATTTTAGACTTGCGGAAGTTTGCTGCAGTTTCCTCTTCTTCTCGCCCCCGCACGCGGGTCTTCGTCTCGCTTTTCGTGGATTCGGGCGGGGGGCGGGGTTTACAGGATGGCTGGCTGCAGTTGGGGGCTCATACTGTCTCATACAGATTGCTAAACGAACGTTAACAAACAAATACTTGTGAGAGTGGAAGCAGATGAGTGGAGGCAAATGTTGCCTGCGTAGCAGGAATCGGGCTCCGTCGTTAAACACGGTATTTCCCACTCGTGCTGGAGACCGTAAAGCCGGATGCTTTTTACAAGAAAGTGGGTCCAAACCGCAACAACCCTGATCTGACCTGAGCGCAGCAATCATTTTGTGTGTGTGTGTGTTTGCGGATTTGCCCGTGTTTCTCTCTGATTTGAAATTAATATTCTGCTTTAGAAATGTGATGTTTGTTAAAATGTTCAGCCTTTTTAAAGGCCTGGGTTGGGGTTTGATGCGGGGACAGTTTCTCTTTTTAACCACATGGCAACAGATGGATAGATCGATCGATAGATCGATAGATAGAAAGATAGATGTCCTCCTCCCAGGTCTCCATGGTGACGGTGGTCGCCACCTGGACACTGCTCGGCATCCTCCTCGTCTAATTTTTTTTACATATCTTATAGCTCCATATAATTTTCTTTATCCTATTTCAATGTTATATCGTTCTCTCACTCCAATGTGTGACTAATGTTTTTTCCCGTCTTTTTGTCCCTTGTATGTGAATGGTATGATGTGAGTCTCCCCAGTGCGCTTGTGTAGTCTGTCCTCCAGCCAGGCGTACATGGTGACGGTGGTGGCGTGGCTCAGGTCCTGGGCGGTATCTGGACACTGCTTGGCATCCCCCTCCTCATATTCTTCATTTAACGTATAATTTCATTATAATTCTGTTATCCTCTTTCAGTGCTGTATTCTGTAAATTGTGGTTTATTCTGTACACACATTGCACGTCTGTTCGTCTTGGGAGAGAGATCCCTCCTCTGTGGCTCTCCCTGAGGTTTCTTCCTAAGGGCAGGGTGTTGTGTTGCCGCAAAACCCATTTGTAATTTGTGATAAAGAGCTGTACAAATAAAACTGTCTTGACTAGATAGATAGATAGATAGATAGATAGATAGATAGATAGATAGATAGATAGATAGATAGATAGATAGATAGATAGATAGATAGATACTGTAGCGAATTCGGGGGGGCCAACCACAGGAACCGTCGCCACAGCTGGGCCGGACCCTTTAGTCGACTGGTTAACGTTGTCGCTTGCGGAGCGGGAGACATGGGTTCGCGTCCCGGCTGCGGCAGTTCCTACATACATTGGCTGCTCTATTTGCCAGGAGAAAGTTTGGAGAGATCACGTGCGGCGAAAGTGACGGGGGAGAGAAAACAAGAGAGTGCATCTTACTGCAAAACACGGAACGATGGTTTGAGACCATTGTCTTCTTTGCTGAGACAGTATATACAGCATCTAATAAAAACCACACATTGCATAACGCCCCACCTTAAAAACCCCTATCTGGAGCGACATAAATGTGCAGAGAGGAAAATAAAGGCCTGTACTGATTTGTAGGCTGCGCAGCGGAGATTTCCCGGGATCGTTACTCTTCTCAGAGGCCGCCGCTGTCCACGGCTGCTAATGCTGTCCGTACTGTAGATACAGCACCCAGCAGGCCTCGTGTCTCAGCTGTGGGCTTACATACGGTGTAAAGCATGGAAGAGGGTTGATCAATTTGAAAACGTATTTAAATGCACCAGAGTCCATTATGACGAGTGATCAAGAAAGATCACATCGATGGTGGGGGACTAAATTGAGGATCTAAGCAGTTTTTTAGCTGCAGAAACGCATTCCTACCGAGCCCTTGTGAAACACCCGTGTTGGTTAATCACCTTCCCTGTAGGACAGTCCATCCAACTGCATGCTCCGGGTTCAACAATAGCCAAACTATTCCGCCAGATTTCCACGATGACAAAGTGCAGACTGAGCTGTCGTGTTAGTTTATACGACAGATCTTAAGAACAAAGGGACGAGCGGCTCTCCATCCCCGAGCAGACGGCAGGACACCGAGATAGACCTGTTTTCTGCCCCACTTCTCGGTTTCCCAGCCGCACAGATTCTGTTTGTGGACAAAAGAACTCAATATTGTATGAGCTGGCAAACTGGGCTCAGCGAGAGAGTGTACTTCACGCTTTGCTGCTCCCCTCTGATTTAACCATTATGGAATATGTAAATAAAGCCCCCCACCCACCCACCCATAGGGCCGCTACACTGGCCATGCAGCCCCAGGATGGAGCGGCTCTAATTGGATTCATCACAATGATGTCAAAATGCCTGATGAACATGAAGGGCCAAAGCAAGAATAATGCCATTATTCAGGGCGGCGTGTATTTTGGTTTGTTTGGCTAATTCATTTGTGGATGCGTTTTGGAGCTTCACCCCCCCCCCTTCTTCTTCGAGCAGCCATCCGTTTGGAGAATAACGCATAAAAATAAATATGTATTCTTATGCCTTTATGTGCATGGACGAAGGCTCTTATTATGAATGCCACGAGGACTGAAACGATAGGAGAGCCAAGCTTTGGTGCTCTTCGGTATCTCAGAAGCCCACTGAAGCTGAGGGTATTATGCTGGTCAAGTTTCTGTCTCTAGCTCCACATCCCAGTCATACTACAAAGACCCGGAGGGGCCAGGCCATGTGCGCGTCATATGATCCTGCTTTTTTGGTTTTCAGAGAAACCCAGCGACGAAGAGACCAAATTATCTTAAAAACAATGACTGCACTGTGTTAATCCGACTGACACGCAATCATGAGGGATCCTTTACCAGCCTCTTCCATGTCTTTTTTTAAACAGTGTTTCTTCATGAGGCAGGGAAACTACCCTGAGATGCTTCAATGCGGTTGTCCTTCAGAGTCCCCCTTGCCGGGCACATTCTCATGGCGCCAGAGCTGCTGCCAGGGCGCATGTGGACTGAACCTGACTGAAACAGCATGCACTGGCCAGATAGGGTGACAGATACTGTATTATTGTAGTCCGACAAGGAGAAGCAAGCATAAAACCAGATATGATGGAAATCAAACGAAAGAGAAAAAGACACGCCAACCTGCATATGATGCTTAAACAGTTGGTGAAATTCTGCTGTATGGTCACCAATCTCTTTTTTTTGGGAGGGGGGGTTCCCGAAGGGGGGTTCCCCCCTTTTCTCCCCAATTGTATCCGACCAATTACCCCATTCTTCCGAGCCGTCCCAGTCGCTGCTCCACCCTCTTTGCCGATCCGGGGAGGGCTGCAGACGACCACATGCCTCCTCTGATACATGTGCTGTCGCCAGCCGCTTCTTTTCACCTGACAGTGAGGAGTTTCGCCAGGGGGACGTAGCGCATGGGAGGATCACGCTATTCCCTCCTCCTCCTCCTCAACAGGTGCCCCGATCTACCAAAGGAGGCGCTAGTGCAGCGACCAGGACACATACCCACATCCTTCTTCCCACCCGCAGACACAGCCAACTGTGTCTGTAGGGACGCCCGACCAAGACGGAGGTAACACAGGGATTCGAACCGGCGATCCCCGTGTTGGTAGGCAACGGCACAGACCGCTACCACCCAGACGCCCCTCTTGGTCACTAATCTCATCGTCAATTTAGTGACATTTCCCTGCTTCTGTGTCAAACTGTGATACATTATCTGTCTTAAATGTATCAGAACCAAGCCATAACTCTGACTGTCTGTGTCCACATCACTCATGTCTGTTGGCCAAGCACAGAGCAAAGAGCGGAGACTGTTTTTCCAGTGATTAGAAAATACATACACTACCGTTCAAAAGTTTGGGATCACATTGAAATGTCCATATTTTTGAAGGAAAAGCACTGTACTGTTCAATGAAGATAACTTTAAACTAGTCTTAACTTTAAAGAAATACACTCTATACATTGCTAATGTGGTAAATGACTATTCTAGCTGCAAATGTCTGGTTTTTGGTGCAATATCTACATAGGTGTATAGAGGCCCATTTCAAGCAACTATCACTCCAGTGTTCTAATGGTACAATGTGTTTGCTCATTGGCTCAGAAGGCTAATTGATGATTAGAAAACCCTTGTGCAATCATGTTCACACATCCGAAAACAGTTTAGCTCGTTACAGAAGCTACAAAACTGACCTTCCTTTGAGCAGATTGAGTTTCTGGAGCATCACATTTGTGGGGTCAATTAAACGCTCAAAATGGCCAGAAAAAGAGAACTTTCATCTGAAACTCGACAGTCTATTCTTGTTCTTAGAAATGAAGGCTATTCCATGCGAGAAATTGCTAAGAAATTGAAGATTTCCTACACCGGTGTGTACTACTCCCTTCAGAGGACAGCACAAACAGGCTCTAACCAGAGTAGAAAAAGAAGTGGGAGGCCGCGTTGCACAACTGAGCAAGAAGATAAGTACATTAGAGTCTCTAGTTTGAGAAACAGACGCCTCACAGGTCCCCAACTGGCATCTTCATTAAATAGTACCCGCAAAACACCAGTGTCAACATCTACAGTGAAGAGGCGGCTGCGGGATTCTGGGCTTCAGGGCAGAGTGGCAAAGAAAAAGCCATATCTGAGACTGACCAATAAAAGAAAAAGATTAAGATGGGCAAAAGAACACAGACATTGGACAGAGGAAGACTGGAAAAAAGTGTTGTGGACAGATGAATCCAAGTTTGAGGTGTTTGGATCACAAAGAAGAACGTTTGTGAGACGCAGAACAAATGAAAAGATGCTGGAAGAATGCCTGACGCCATCTGTTAAGCATGGTGGAGGTAATGTGATGGTCTGGGGTTGCTTTGGTGCTGGTAAGGTGGGAGATTTGTACAGGGTAAAAGGGATTCTGAATAAGGAAGGCTATCACTCCATTTTGCAACGCCATGCCATACCCAGTGGACAGCGCTTGATTGGAGCCAATTTCATCCTACAACAGGACAATGACCCTAAACACACCTCCAAATTGTGCAAGAACTATTTAGAGCAGAAGCAGGCAGCTGGTATTCTATCGGTAATGGAGTGGCCAGCGCAGTCACCAGATCTGAACCCCATTGAGCTGTTGTGGGAGCAGCTTGACCATATGGTACGCAAGAAGTGCCCATCCAACCAATCCAACTTGTGGGAGCTGCTTCTGGAAGCGTGGGGTGCAATTTCTCCAGATAACCTCAACAAATGAACAGCTAGAATGCCAAAGGTCTGCAATGCTGTAATTGCTGCAAATGGAGGATTCTTTGACGAAAGCAAAGTTTGATGTAAAAAAATCTTATTTCAAATACAAATCATTATTTCTAACCTTGTCAATGTCTTGACTCTATTTTCTATTCATTTCACAACATATGTTGGTGAATAAGTGTGACTTTTCATGGAAAACACAAAATTGTTTGGGTGATCCCAAACTTTTGTATATATATATAAATATATATCTAAAAACTTGCAAGCCACCGAGGGCAAAACAAAATCCCAGACAAGAAAGCTATTAAAACTGTCCTATCATCATTATCATGGGTTAATATTGTTATTATGCATGTTTTGTTTGTTTGTTTGTTTTTAAGTAGTAATGGTAGTTGCAGTAGTGTTAGCAGTTACGATATGTGGTGTAAGATAGATAGCTATACATAAACTAAAGCTTTCCGGTACAATGCTTTGAAATGGAGGAAGAAGTGCTGTTCTGTCCAGCATTATCCGGGTCTCTAGCATACTCAGATTTTCATCTTTTACAGTCAAATGCAAATATATTCTCCATCTCCGCCTACTCTCCTGACTGACCTAATGAAGCAGAATCCACTGGGAGCCCACTGGTAAAGAGAAGGGGCCTCAGCCCATTTGCTGTTTCACTTCAGCTGGAAATCATATTAGCACTGCAGGCCGCTGGTAACCTGAGACTGTAATGGACGATGGTGCCGCTTTAGAGGAGAAAGATATTGAAGAAGAAGAAGAAGAAGAAGAAGAAGAAGAAGAAGAAGAAGGAGGAGGAGGAGGAGGAGGGAGAGAAGTTCAGTAAAGTTCAGCATGGTGGAGATGGGAGAGGAAAGGGCTGAAACACACCTGGGAAACAGATGGGTAAACACGGGGAGGCTCCGATAGGCACTTATCAGGTGCACAGCGATAAAGAGGGACAAAAAAGAGAGAGAGGAGGAATAGGTACAAGGGAAAGAGACAAAGAGCAGAACACTGTATTGTACAATAGTGCAGGATTTAAACGTGTTTGGTTGTTGCAGAGAGAGTCTAGGTTCAATGGGACTCATTCATCAATTGTTTGTATGTACAAGTTTGTTCTTACACCTCCATGGATATTTTTTAGCCCTCAGGTTTGTCTGACAGGCAGAAACAAAGCCTGATGATTATGGTTATTGGTAATTCCTTCCCCCTAACATCTATGTCTACCTCTTGGAATGAGACATCACCCAGGCTTGAAAAGACATCAATGTTAGCCAGTTGGTGTCTAAATTCAGTGGTTACCAAGGTTCTCCTTGGTCTCTGAGACAAACTTCAGGGCTAACAAATCCCATGGATGTCTAAGGACAAAATTGTACTTACAAATAATTGATGAATGAGGCCTGCTGATTGCAAGGCTATCTTTTCCTCAGCCCCTCTGCTGCACAAGGTGACTCTGCAGGACAGTAATGAGGTCCAACATTGTAAAAAGATGGCGGTCTCCCTCTGCTTCAGAAAAACAAAACTGAAATAATCTTCACTGGACTTTACAAAGCATTCTCTTCTTCACGACTGGTGCTTCTTAAAACTGAACCGCATTCCTTGTGTGCCCAATGTGCTTAGTGAATAAAAGCAAACCCGATTCTGATATTCAGGAGTGTTGGTCACGTACAAGTTTCAAATGTAATGCTACGCTAAAAAAAAAGTGTCCTAACAAGTGACTTAATCTACCATTTTACTCTATCATGATCTTAAACAGCCATCAGTGAGTGCACAATTTCACTTGTTTGCCTTCAAATCAACTTCATAGTTGAAAATCTGAACAAGTCATCTGATGGTGAGACACTTTATTCTGCCTTATTCAGGCTAGCTTGGTCTAGTCAGAAAGGCACGAACTGATGAAGCCTCTTGGATGAGAGGCGAGACGTCTTCACGGATATATAACCAAGTCCGGTTGCACTTGATTCAATTCCTTTGGATATTTATTCTGCTTTGTGTCAAGATTTTGACACAAACTTCTATCAAAGCACACGTGCAAAAATGAAGTAATCTCATCCCTGTTAGGGAATTTCTCGTTTGCTTTAAGACAGTTTGAAGATATGAAGACTGGGTCTGGCTTGCTAGGAGGTGCCCTGTGGTCCAAATAATCCAAGGTGGATACGTATATATTTGGTGTTTAATGGGCTATAGTTTCACAGCTCCTATAGACACATGTCGACAGTTCTGATAACCACAGGTTACCATGATGTACATCGAGATTTATTTTATAGTCATTTGGCTCAGTCTGACTGAGAGATATTTTACCCCTTTAGGTTCTCATAGCCATCAATCCCAACTTGACTTTGACAAATTAGGTCATTCAGACATTCATAGAGCTCTTCTTTCATGGATGGGCCAGACAGGTGATGGTCCATTTTAATGAGAAGAGCAGACCCCAGATTGTGTTTCCAGGAGGTTTGAGCAGACAGGATGTGGATATGGTGGGCGGGAATCTCCCCACATGACATATGCATTCTCCTTCACACCCTGGTTACATTCCGTGTTGACTATTGCAATTCTATCCTCTTTGGTCTTCCTCTCAAGTGACTTCATAAACTTCAGTTGGTCCAGAATTCAGCTGTCCACATCATAACCTGAGCTCCCTCCATGGATCTTATCACTCCTGCCCCTGTTAAATACCGCATCGAGTTTGAGATTCTGCTTCCCACCTTTAAGGCCCTTCATAATGTAGCACCTTCATATCTTTCTGAACTCCTTCAGAGCCACACACCCTCCCGTACTGTCAGATGCCCTTCTGCCATCCAGCTGACTACACCATCTGCCCGCTGGCCAGATGGTGTAGTGAGTTTCATGGGGTCTGTCGCCTTCAGTCGTTCTTCTCCCCGCCTCTGGAACTCTCCCCCACAAGACATTCACAATATTGACTCTCTTTCCACCTTCAAATCCCGTCTCAAAATGCAGCTTTCCAAACTGGCAGATTAGTCTGACCCTGACTTTAATGGTTATACCCACATTGAATTTTGCACTAATTATGATTTTATACCTATCTGTTGTTTTAATTTAGTGTATACCACTGCTTTGTTTGTTTTTAAGATGTCTCATACAGTGCTGCTTGTTTTCAGCTGTGTTTTGTAAGGTGTCCTTGAGTGCTTGGAAAGGTGCCCATAAATAAAATGCATTATCATTATTATTATCATGCAGTCATGTTCAAACAATGAGGGACTTTGGCCCCAGCACGTGTGTTAAGCTATTTTAGCTGATGCCACTTTCTGTTTCATGCCAAAGTTAGATAGGCTAACTGCTGCCCACCTACTGTATTGTCTCCATAGGCTCTCCCCATGCCTGTTATTCCATAGTAGGAATTTTGAAAAATAGGCTTGGTTAGAGGGTAAATTGGTTAAATTATTCATTTAAAGCTACTTCTCTGAAACAGCTTTGCATGAAGGATTTCATTCCAAAATGATATATAGGCCTCTTCGTAATAGAAAAAAGTAATTTCCTTAGATTCATGTTCGATGTTAAAATGCACAATTTGGTCCCCAAGAAATCCAATTATTATTCAATTAGGCAAAGGGCTTTTGTTGAATGCGGATTTGCTCAAGTTTCAATAATCAATGCAATTTATAAGCCAGCAATCACCATCAAGTCAAACAGCTAAAATGGTGAACCTTGCAGAAGTCTGTGAAACGCCCATGTGATTGCATGTGCATCACATCACGTCACACGTTAATGTCAGTATCACGCGTGGAGCCGTACACTTTGGCGTGAAAATGGTTATGCATTGCACATTTTGTTGCATGAAGTTACGTTATCTTATGTGAATCTTTTCTTTTTTTTATCCGGGGCTCACATGGCATTTCCATGTGAATTTCATATGGTTTTTACTGCAAGAAGAGACGTCTTTGTTTCTGTAACGGTGGGGGGGGGGGGCGTGCAGGAACTGAGGACCCAAGTTCAGATGAGAGAACAGGTGAAACAAACGGTTTAATAGCAGGAAACACGAGGGTATCAGGAACAGGAACAGGAACACACACACACACACACACACACACACACACACACACACACACACACACACACACACACACACACACACACACACACACACACATATATATAAGCAATCGTCAGCAATCATAAGCAATTATCAGCTGATGATTCCTTATGGCATGAAACAGGCTTGTACTGTCTCATAATCATGATCTTCCACAGATCATCAGTTTACACACACACACACACACACACACACACACACACACACACACACACACACACACACACACACACACAGAAGTAGCTTGGCATACACAAACACACACGTATATGCACATTTATTAAGGCTGGGCCTCACACACACACACACACACACAGCACCTTACATCCCACACTATTTATTATTATTACTGCCTTTTTGTTCTGTTTTGTTATTTTATTGCTATTGCTGCTGCAGTGTCGAGGAGCTGAAACTCAAGAGTTTTACTCTCTTATACTTTTATAATGAGACGTAACAAATAAAGAATCTTGACTCTTGAATAAAGAATTTATTTGAATCACTGGATTATTTTGCTCCTTATTTGTTGAGCACTTTTCTCACCACTGAGTGTTTCTTTCAACAAAATATTTATACACACACACACACCACACGACATGACACGGTGTGCTCAGACAGCAAACAAACTAAATACACAGAAACTTAATTGAATAATCAACAACAGCTTTTGGGCAAACGGGTAACGGAGAAAAACTGGATAGGATTCAGGACTGGGGTGGTGTTGTCAGAGCCGGACCAGACAGGAGACACAGGAACCAGGAGTGGAGTTACCGGGACCGGGAGCAGCCACGAAAGTGTCTTTTATTATCATCATCATCATCACTATTATCATTATTATGTTCCTGTTGTTATCGCCAGCAAGCAGTATCATGGCGGAGAGCCTATTCATATCAAGCAACGCGGGTGGAGAGACATAGTCGTGGGTCACGGTACCCCTGCCGGAACCCCCCCCCCCCGGTCCTGGACCTTGTCGTCTTGGATCAGCAGATCGAGACCCGACGGAAGCACAGAGCTGGCTCACATCCGCGGTCTGTGACGGTCGTGCGCAGGACCGGACGCGACAGGTCGGACGTGGTTTAGTTGTCAGACTGCAGTCGGTCCCCATCAGCGACGGAGGGAGCCCGCCGTGTCCATCTCCAGATAGCATATCGAAGACAGACAGAAGGAAAGAAGAAGAAGAAGAAGAAGAAGAAGAAGATGAAGAAGAAGGGAGAAAAAAAAGTTGGACACTGAGGGAAGACGCGACCGGATTCAAACGCGGTCTCGGTGGTCGGGGAGGTCTTCGCAGTTGCGTTTGTGAGGAACATCGTGTTTAGGTGAGTCTGAATAGTCTGACGATGCATAGCAGCTAATAAAAGTAGTTTTGCATGCCCTGCTATACACAGGCTGCTGCACGAGACCGGACTGGACGCTGGTCTAGCCCTGGAAAACAAAGGCGCATGTTCGCTTCTGGAGTTTTGTCATCTATCTTGTTTCTTTACCTGTATTTATGAAGTTACAGTTGGGGGAAAATAAAGTGAGTCCGTTCTACTAAGCAGCAGATTAACTTTTTCTTCTGTAACACTTAATTTTAACAGTATGCAAATGTCGGCTTGAATTCCCATCGTACAAATTACATCACAGCTTTTAGCGTTATGAATCCTGTAGCCAAATCACTCAAACATGCGGGGGATTGGAAGCTGTTTCTATCGCAGTATGCTCTCTCTCACAGCTGCTCTCTGTAACCTGCACACGTTCTGCTGGATTCATCGTGTCCATCAGCGTGCATCTCGTTTGTTTCATTTTTTTCTATTGATTGACTTCCCCAAACTGGTCAATTACTTGAACTTTGCATCGACTATATTAAATCAACTGGTTGCGTAGCGTGTCTGGTGAAATGCATCCGGTTTGGTGTGGAAGTCTTGTGTTTTCACTAGTTTGTCAGTTTTTTGTACATCATTCAGCTGTTTCCCCTTAAGATGCGATTCTCTGGTCTGGAACATTGTGTGTGTGTGTGTGTGTGTGTGTGTGTGTGTGTGTGTGTGTGTGTGTGTGTGTGTGTGTCACTCTCAGCTGGAGGGGGAGGACGAACTCTAAAACCGCTGGCTACAGAGCACAGCACTCATTCACATACAGTCTCTCTCTCTCTCGCTCTCTCTCTCTCTCTCTCTCTCACTCTCTCTCTCACGCACACACGCACGCACTCACTCATTCAGTCTTGGATATACACCTTCCATGTTTTGACAGGACTTTGTAACTGCAAGTTTCCTGGTATCTCCAGCTGTTTGTGAGATAAAGGAGAGGAGAGAAAATGAAGTGGAAATAATGGAAAATGGGGAGCGGGGGCTGGTGGTGGAGTGAGAGTCCCTGGCACTGTAAGGAGACATCTTTGTTTTATGCTTACAAGGCCTAGTTTAATATATGGGTTAGTTTGGAGTTGGAACTGTAAAACGCAGGTGGTTTGATTGGACCATAAATAATCCTAACAGGAAATGATATGAACGCTGAGGGGACAGAGGCGTGCCTAAGAGCACCGCTATCTCCCTCTCCTTCGCTCTCTCTCTGTCCTCCATGATAAACAATATCTGTGCAAAAGATTTGGGGGTTGGACTTTGTGTTTCTACAACTACAGGAGTTTGAGGTAATACACACACACACACACACACACACACACACACACACACACACACACACACTATAAATGCTAATTCTCAGGATTCAACCCTCTCATACTGTGTCTACTTGCTCTCATAAACATGTCATGAGGAGGCCTATGGCATCACGTCACCAGACCATAATGTTAGCTTACTACTCCGCCATCACACCACCTTACCGGGAGACCCTCTATCATCCCGTCTTGTCACAACGACACGGACCGGGGAGGTGAATCATTGAGGGGGAGGAGGGGGAGTGCAGAAAGAGAGAGAGAGGGCGCAGCTGTGAGGACTAGGTGGGGGCAGATGGGGGTGGGGTGGTGGCAGAATAAATACAGAGCGGGGGGGCTGCATGTAGCGTTAACCAAGCTGTCAGGCTAGAGCAGCTAAAGAGGAGGAGGGAGAGGAGGGGAGGGGGGTGCGATGCTGGGAGATCATTCTTACGTCACATGGCTGCTTCACGCGGCAGACAGGCTAAAGTGTCTCGCAGATAGGGACGTGTGAAGCAGCCGAGTGAGAAGAAAATGACCAAAGTCATGGTCGGTATGCTTTTGATATTATGTAGTAATGACTGTAGTAGAGCAGTGTCCTACAACAATTTTTTTTTTTTAGCCATGAGGCAGGCACACTATACTTCTTTAATCCACGGCGGTGGAAATCAGCACACAGCCTTTTTTGCCTTAGGCTTCCATGGTCGAGTAAACCACCCGGACAACTGGGACTATTGTGTGTGTGTGCATCATGATGGTAAATATGTGTGAGTCTAAACTGGAACATGGCCAATGGCAACATCACAGCCGATGTGCATCTAGCAGCGCTGCTCTGAAGGATGGAGAACGGGTAACGCATCAAAAGAGCCCCAAGTTGCTTTATTTGAAGCTTCGTTTCCACGATAGACCTTTGAAACGTCATGAACTTTCAACTCAATGTAAATGTAAACATTAGTTCAACCTTAACTTAGAAATGTGTACATTAAGGGCATCCAGGTAGCATAGCGGTCTATTCCGTTGCCTACCAACATGGGGATCAGCGGTTCGAATCCCCATGTTACCTCCGGCTTGGTCGGGCATCCCTACCGACACAACTGGCTGTTTCTGCAGGTGGGAAGCTGGATGTGGGTGTGTGTCCTGGTCGCTGCACTAGCGCCTCCTCTGGTCAGTCGGGGGCCTGTTCGGGGGGGGAGGGGGAGCTGGGTTGAATAGCATGATCCTCCCACACACTACGTCCCCCTGGCGAAACTCCTCACTGTCAGGTGAAAAGAAGCGGCTGGCGACTCTACATGTATCAGAGGAGATATGTGGTAGTCTGCAGCCCTCTCCGGATCAGCAGAGGGGGTGGAGCAATGACCGGGACGTTTTGGAAGAGTGGAGTAATTGGTCAGATACAATTGGGGAGGAAAAAGGGGGGGGAGCAAGAATTGTGTACTTTATTGGTACACATTAGCATCTCGTCTATGCAACATCACATGTGCTTACATATAGCTAAGCGAATAACCCACGTTTCACTGCTATCGAGCGGGTAATCCCATCCACCACCTGTGCTCATTTTGCCAAATGCATTTCCAGGCATCTGGCTTTTAAATAAGGATGGGGAGACATTTTATTTTACCTCAATGATGATGTCAGGAAGTGGTTGCAATGCAAAGAAGCTTGGAGGACTGTCGGTTGGGTTGTGTGATTCCCTCTTGTGCATCGTGATATAACCATATAGCCCTGAACCTCAACGCACAAACTGCTCAGCGCCTTCCACTGTCCAGTGTTGAATTATATTATTGTATAGGTTCTGCTTTCTGAAACAATACTGACCTTTTGTGAGAAACAGCTTGTGTGTCTATGTGCATACATGTGGAGGGTGTTTTGTGCAGGAGGCTGTAAAGGACACCGAAAGACAACCAAAGGGAGAATCAGTGTGGCTTGAAAATATTTTCTCTTGGTTTCATCTTTCGCTCCCCTCTCTGATTCATTTCGTGTCTTGAGTTTCATGACAAGCTGAAAGGTCGGTCTGGTTTCTCCGTCTGCATATTTCTGGTCGAGCACACTGGGATGTCAACCGCCATGTTGATATTACAGATTTCCAATAAGACGTGAGGGCTGAGTATACCGTTGCTTTGCTCTGCTTTTATTGACACGCAAGCTGTCAGGTCACTTTCACAGAGTCTCTGATTTGTTTAATGTGACTGACACCTTGGGGTGTTATTGTTGCTGTTGGGTTCACTGTGTGAATACACACAAGTCAGCCTGTGTGATGTTAGCTGGAGTCCTGCACGTGAGAACGTGGATGTGTACATTAAGATTCCCATCAGAGTTTTCGGTTGTCGGCCCATAAAACAAGGCAAGACAAAGACCTCAGCAGGACAGAGACGAGCTGTCAGTGGACTCAGCATGTGCACATAGACACACACAAACATGCACTATATGCACGTGTGCGCACACACTTCTCACGTGCACACATTTTATACCCTGTATTTGAAAAGGGGTAATTAGTAGCTGCCTGGGTCTGCAGTGACCTTTCCCTTCCTTCTGTTAAAGTCCCTTTTTGGACTGGAAGTGTGGCTCCAACATCACTTCTGCTTTGTTAATGTTAATGCTGTTTGACTGGAGATATTGTTCGTTCTGAAAATGGTTGCCTGGGGTCATGATACAAAAACTAACAGTGTGCCACCACTAAACAAAAAAAAAGGTGCACGTTTTATATGTCTTGATATACTCAAATAGTTGTAGTCATATGAAGAAACCAAGTGGACAATATATCATTTCCCTCACTGCACCAGATTTCTGCAATCTGTCATGAAACTCAGTGAGATTACTCCATGAATCACCTAACTCCCAAAAAAAATAATAATGGTGAAATGGTAATGAATATTGTTCTTGATGACAGATAGAATTTTGATTCCAATGGCTACAGGATAATTTCTACTGATTATTCACATTGGCATGCTTTATTGTTTAAAGACATGATGGTATATACTGAAAATATATGATTCGCTGCAAAAATATATTTGTTCGAAGTTAAACATTAGCTATAAAGAGAAGCATATGCCATCAAATCTGTTCTAGCATACAATGTGTAGCATTTTGTAACGCACCAAATTGGGATACCAGGGGCAAGATATCCCCACTTGATATGAGAGAGAGAGAGACAGAGAGAGAGAGACAGAGAGAGAGATGTTACATTCTGGAGATGTAGTCATGGCCAAAGATAAAGACTGCACCTGTCACTAGGGATGGCAGAAAGGAGGACTGATTTGCCACAGAGAAAATAGAGATGGTGCTCCTCTTATCTGCTACTGATGTCCACCGATGATGAATGGTGGACGCCTTAAGCATTTGGAATACAATAAATGCCTCCAGGATTTTCTATTGATGATAGAAAGGGAGCGACGTAGGCCCCGTCCACTGCTGCACTTGAAATGGCTCCCTTGGCATATTCCTCAGATGCTCTGCACAAAATGGTCTGTTACCCAAGAGAAAGAAGACCCCCCTCAGTAGTGTAGTTCAGTTGGCTTGCTTTTCTTTTCTTTTTCTTTTTTTTTTATGGGCATGGTGCAACAAAACACAGAATTCCCATATTATGAAAGGATCAGCCGTAAAGCCTTACCGTTTTCAAGTCTAGTAGGTTTGTCTTGTTTCGTTATCCCATCAGGGCAGTTTTCCTGATTTACGCCTGGTTTACTTTTACAGCTTCTAAGCTGCATCATGGCGTCGACTCTGCCTTACACGGCGGCATGGAGATATTTATTTGTCTAGATTTCTAAAGAGAGATGAACATCAATTTAGTTTAAGTGGATTGCTAATGTACTCGAAGGGAATTTGCAATAACACCGTTTCAATCTCATTTAAATTGATACAGATAGCCCACTGATTGCTTGACTTCATGCACCAATAGAAATGAGATGACCGTTTGTGTAATAATTTGATTCATCGGGCTCTGTGAAGTCTGCTATGAAACAATGTCGTGAAGGCAACAGATCAACATGACAAATAATGAGCATCTTGATGACCTCCAGGGATTAAGGTTTTATGGCTACATGTAAATATAAAGAGAGCCATAGTATCTTCCCGTTACGATGCTGATCTAACTAGGGCAGCAGATATAAGTCCATATAACTTGAGTTATATAACTGCAGTTTAAATCAACCTCCTAAAAGGAAGGAATCTGAGGAGAATGTGTTCTAAATATGTCATCATAGTTTTTTTCTTTGTTAACGGTTGAATTATTGCAATTGTTTTTCAGATCAGGGCTAAGTCAGGTCAACTTCAGTGATAAAAACACCAAGAATGGTTCAAGATGAGACTTTTGTTTCTGTATGTGATAGTTGATGGATTATAAATTACAGTGTATGGAAACTGCATTAGAAAACCCTATCCCATTACTAATCTTCCCTTTGCAAATCCACTCTAATTGATCTGTTTTCGAATTTGTATCTGTTCTCTGAACCTGCAGGGATCAAGCTAGCCTCTGATCAGTGGCGCTTGGTCTTGCGTTGCCAGACCTATCTCCATACTTCATTTTAGCACTGGAGAAAGGTCTGGCTGAACCCATTATCATTCTGGTATAGGGGGAAAACAACGCTCTGGCTTGTTACGATTTCTTAAAATCGATCACAATCATCTTGGGCGGCACTAAGCCCAGGATGCAACGACGGGGAACTTGTTTGGGTGGAACATTTGCGCATGGGGAGTCGAGCCCTGGCATCATTCTTCTTCTTCTTCCGGCTGTTCCCATTAGGGGTCGCCACAGCAGATCATCCGTTTCCATCTCTTCCTGTCCTCTGCATCTTCCTCTGTCACGCCAGCCATCTGCATGTCCTCCCTCACCACAGCCATAAACCTCCTCTTTGGCCTTCCTCTTTTCCTCTTCTGCTGAAGTTAAGACATGTACGAAATCAACTCCGACTTATGATGGCCGTGTCAGAAAACACATCAGCGTCAGGCATGAGAGTCTTGTGAAACGGAGTCTGGGCTTTTCCCAAAGTGTGGTGTGTGTGTCTCTATATATACGTGTATATTTTTACAACCATTCACCACCAAGCAGGCCTGCCTTACCGCACGACCCAAATCTTCATCAAAACTTGCCATTTTTCAGTGTGTAGCTTGCTAGCTCGGAGGTTGTTGTTTCACATATAACGACAGGGACTTTGAAAATGGTAACGTGCAGATGGCGGAAGGGGAGGAGCATTCCGACTGACATAGTCGGCCAATAGCAGGTTTATACCCACAGCCTACTTCCTGTGAGGCAGACTAAGTGGAATTTCCCACCTGTTTGCATTCCTTCCCTATCTACACTTGACATGAAAGCAAGTCAACTAAGATTGTCATTTCAGTCACTTTGGCAAAGTGTTATGCACATTACGTGATGTATTGTTGATTTTTCATATGCATACTGATATTGATGAACAGGTCTCTGCAGAAAAGTCAAGTTCAAAATGAATGATGTCTGTCACAGAGAAGACGAATTAAAACATTTTAAAAACTATAGCGCATAGAGGAGCTTTTTTAAGATCCAAACAAAGGTGATGAAAGCAGGGCTTACTTCGATGATTCTGAAACTGCTGATAGCCATAAGGTGGGATTTTTAATTGTAATATGAAGCCCACTCAGGTCAAGTCATTGATATGTGCAGGCACGAGAAGCCTGTCTGTCAAACTACCAAGTCAGGTCAAATCTGTAGGGGGGAAAGCAGTTTTCTTTTTGAGCAAATTTTAAGGGTGGGTGGAGGCTATGATGTTCATTTCATCCCCTACAGTCTGGCAGTTAAGACTGAGAGCGTAAGACGTGTGGTCTGTCGTGGATGATTACAGAGATAACTAGTGGAGTGGAGTATGGAGCCAAGGAAAGGTCAGTTTATCACCAGATCTTCCCCATGAGCCCCTCAGCTGCCTGGCGTGGCTACGTGGAATCGGGGTCAACCAGCCCAGCCAGTGGCCTGTCATTATCAAGTTGTCAACTAACCTTGTCATTACCTCCTCTGACTACCACACTTTGACTTAAACCCAGCCCGAAACCGACCCGTGAACTCACAAACTGCCTCGCTGTGTAAAACATCCTGTCGAACGGAATGGAAGAAGATTCAAAGAGTGTTTTGATGCGGATCAATCAGATTGCTGTCGGAAACTGATAGCCCAGATGGCGGGCAGCGATGTGCTCTAAAAGCCTTTACACTCTGTAAGAAGAGACAGAATCAATGTGCAGTGGAGTACTTCTACTTATAATGGACATCCCTGGGCAGAGGTCTGGCGCAGATCATCACATTAGTATCTGGAGTGATAAAGTACGCCAACCGCTCCAGACAGTCAGTCAGACGGTATTTTCTTTCAACACTTGTGTTTGTTCAACAGTTGACCCGAGGCCATCTTTCCCTTCGGGCAAAGATTTAGACACTTCATAGTTGCTTAATCACAGATTGCATAGCAGGCTTAGTAATAAAAAATAGGCCATGAAAATTTGAACACCCCTCTCACAGCGGTTTACCTTTTAAATGAAACAAATCACAGCTGTGCAAGATGGAAAGTAGATTTTCAGCGCAAAAAAAAATTATAAACAGATGGCGCGCTAACAATTTAAGGCAGTTTTCACCTATCCATCCATCAATCCAGAGCCTCCCACGGACGGCTCTTAAGAACCACTCTGCACCCCCCCGCCCCCCTTTCCTCTCTCATTCTCATTGTGAGGAGAGGAAATCAAGTGGCCTCATATGTCACACGGTGTCACCTCGCTGCTGTCAGGACTCTGATGTATGGGCGACATTCGAAGTCTGTGCTGAAACAGCAGACCACACGCACACACACACACGCGCACACACACACACACTTGATTGATGGCTGACACAAGTATTTGGCCCAGGAACAAGTCTCATTGCCTGGCCAGCAGATAAATGAGTTTAGTTGGTTAGCAGACTGTCACCCCTGCGGTTGTCCCGTGGGAACACAAGCAAGCACCGGAGGCAGTTAGTGTTCTGAAAGGAAAAAATAGAAATCAGTAAAGTTTTTTTTTTTTAATTTTAGTCAAAATACTGTGATGAGGAACACATTTCTTGCCTCCTTGAAATGTTCTGCAGAAGAAAAACGGGAGGGAAACTGTAACCGTTTTCCCCATACCTACTTGGAAATTGGAAATCAATCGCATTTTCTGAGAAACAAAGGCTGCACCTGGCTGCAAGTTTCAAAGCCATTGATTAAGTTGTCTGCTCATTTACTTGGATTGGAAACCAGATTTGTGCCACTGAGGGAAGCAAACACAAGATATTGACCCAGTGTTCAGGGCCTTTCTGTGGTTCACATGGAATTTTTTTTTCCTCAGAGGAATTTTTTTTAGAGACCCTCAAATATGTACTTATCTTTATCATAGTCAACATCTGGTAACTGAACGAAAACAGAAAAGCCGGTAACTCTCGACTCGCTCACACCCGCGTCAGTAGATCTCAGTGGAGGTGCGAGCGTGGTACTGCGCAGCACCGCCGAGCTAATAATATCAGCAAGGATCTGTCGCTGACACAGAGTTGTTTGGATGTGTGTCTGATTTATAGATTAGATTATTTCCAAACTTCTCGGCCAGCCTGCTGATGAGTTGCAAGAGTAGCGAAGTCTGCCTGAGAGGATGCGCCTGGCAGATGACCCCTTGGCAGAGCGAGTGCCCCACAGACAGCAGTGCCCTCCCCCACTTTCCCTGCGTCAGCTGACTCCGACAGCTTGGATACTGTGGTCAGCTTGGGTACTGTGTCTCGTCAAGACGGAGACAACAGCCAGGGGGGTGATGGTGGGGGTGATGGGGGGTGGGGGAACAGGAAAGAAAGCCTTTGGCCATGACAAAGGGTTTGGGTTGTGTGTCTCTCCGACTCTGTTTGTCCGTCTGTCTGCCTGTCAAAACTGGTAGTCTATCTATGCCTATGTGTCTGTCCATCTGTCTTATTTTCTCTTGCTTTTTCTCCATCTCCCACGCTCTCTGTCTCACCTTGTGTCTGTTTATCTATTGATGAACTGTCCATCTGTCTGTCTGTGTTGCTTTTTCTCTGTCTGTCATGTTTTCTATGTCTCTCTGTGTCTATTTATATCTATTGATACACTTTTTGTCTGTCTGTCTTCCTTACTGTCCGTCTGTTTGCCCCTCTCTCTCTCTCTCTCTCTCTCTCTCTGTCTGCCCATCTCTGTCTGCATGCCTGTCCGTGTTTCATTGTCTTTCTCTTGTTTTTTTTTTCTCTGTCTCTCTCGTGCCCTCTATGTCTCTCTCTGTGTCTGTGTTTATATCTATTGACATAGAAAATCTCTTGACTGGTGAAAATATGAGATAGTTCCTTCCTTTTAATCTCTGACAGATGTCGGTCTGTCCCACTCCATTTTCCAAGCACAAACACACAAACAAACACACACACACACACACACACACACACACACACACACACACACACACACACACACACACACACACACACACACACACACACACACACACACGTGTTGGGCCCTGATCTTCCCAGAACTCTTTTGGGAACCTCTGGGCTGCTGTCCCAGCCATGGTCACGCTAACATAACTCCCACCAACCCCACTTCCAGGCCAAAACTCCGTGTTCCCACCACATGTGAATTGCCAGTATCCCCTGCGCTCCTTCTCCCGTGGCCTGGAAGCCGTCCTGGTGTATTGGAAGTTCCAGCAGATTTCAAATATGCAATATTCACAATTTATTATGTGATGCTGTCACTGCTAACGCCCTGCTTTCCAGATGTATGGCATGTAATGGAGAACTGTCGCACTAAAACGGAAAAGTTGTTTTTTGTCGGGACTGTACAGCGCTTTCTGTGATCGGACACGGAGCGGTTTCGCTGAGGTGTTGTCTGCCTTTGTGTCTCCTTGCCTTTGTCTGCTTTGCATTATTCCGAAGAGGATTGGTTATGGAGGATTGTGCCCATCTGCTGAGTGAGATTTCTTGGAGGTGAGAGAGAGGGTACGAAGAGAAAGAAGGCGAGATGGGAGGGGGCCATCTCCTTTTGCTACTAATCAGCGGAAAAAGTGAAATCAAGTTCCTAGTTTGAAAAACTTAGAGAGAGAGAGGGACTTAGTTTTGTGTCTTGGCGTGCACACAAGTTAAAACTGCACACATGCGCATCTGTGTGTACTTATGAGTGAATTCATCTCGTTGAGTTTTTGAACTGCTGCATTGCACAATGAGTGTCACTCTTGCAGGAATCATCAAGCCTTCCCAAGCTTCTCTGAAATGTCCAATTCAAAGGACGTATTGTCCACATAAGCCTTTTGATATTCATATTAATAACAGGGTTGATCAGCGTACAGCTCGGTGTGTTTGGGGTCTCGCCGCGGCTGCCTCCCCAGACCGAGAACTCACGGAAATAGGTCAAAGTTTAATAGAGCGTCCTGTCTGAAATGGAGGATTGGGGAGGTCGGGGTCAGGGGGGGCTGGTTAAAGGGTTCCTTGGTACCAGGAACCCCCTTCAACTCCTTTCACCTTCCCTCTGCTAATGCTATCCAGTCCATGTTTAAAAAAAAAAGGGTAACCTCAGGTTGAGTACTGATTATTTCTGAACCACTGACGGGTTCACGTTGTAATGCTGGGAATGTTGCAAAGAAAAGCTTTGATGGACAATAATTAGCAACTCAAAAACGGTACAATATGAGTTCTAGAATAACTTTAGCAATCATACTGCAAAGGTCACATTTGCGAAAGGCGTTTACTTTGTATTTATAATGAACTTGTTCAGATTTGCCAAGAACGGACGGATACTATGTGAAGTCATATCCCAGGCTGCCCTGTAGTCAAAAGCACAAGAGTACAGAAAAGGTTGTTTGGGTGCGAGGGAGCTGGGTGGAGAAGAGGTCAGACTGCCATACTGAATAGGTTCGCCTGGGGCTAGCGCCGAGGAGCCTGGCTGGGTGTTAAGGGGGTGATAGCTGTTTATTGAGGGGTCCTTGCGGAAATTAGGCCAACTCTGTCTGGGAATCTGACCAGGCGTGCTGGATGGGGCCCTTGGTGCTGACCCACTAAGCATGGAGTTCAGATCATCATGGGTTGATCCTGTATCCAAAGCCCTCATATTTAAGTATTTACCAACGTATGAGGAGATAAGTTCTGGTTTGTTGGATCCAGTTCAAGCTTATCATATGTTAAGTTAAACACAAATGTCATAGCTTTACACTTTTCTCTGGCCTCGGGCTAAATCTGTGGCATCTTGAAGAAACATGGCAAAGAATCCGAATATTAGTTGTTTTCTGTGCAGTTTTGTTTGATAGGAATATTTCCTGTTCATTTCCTCTCCTTCCTACCAGGGGCTGGTATGCTTGTGTTATGCAAGAAAGCTTTGAACAATCGAATGGTATCCTTAATGTGAGGGTAAAGCAACAAGAAAGGAGGGACTGATACCGTCTGCAAGTGTCTTGGTGTTTAAACTATAAATCATGTTATGGCTCATCTGTTGTATCTGAAAGAGCCATCATTTATCATGCAACCAGGGGCATCTTGGTGTGTTCAGTGTTTATGATGGCTCTGGCTCATCATCCGAGCATAACTTTGTGCTTCCTGTCACTCAAGTATGAGGGATGAATGTTATTGGGTGGAGGGAAAGGAAAGGGAGGTGTGGAGGGGGAGTGGAATGGTGTTGATGGAGAATGAGATCATGAACATCACATGTTGTACTGCTTTCTGCTCCTTCTACTGTATCCTCATCGTTTCCTGCAGAACATGAAGGAAGAGTTTACATGGATGGATGGATGGAATGATGGATGGATGGATGGATGGATGAACTGGGTAGTTGATTGGATGAATTGGGTAGGTGGATGGATGGATGGATGGATGGATTAGGTAGGTGAATGGATGGATGGATGGATGGATGGGTTGGCAGATGGATTGATGGGTGGCGGGTGGGTGGGAAAGTGAATAGGTGGATGGATGGGTGGATTGAAGGGAAGGTGGATGGATGGATGGATGGATGATGGATGGATGGATGTGGAGACAGAGTGAGGCGAGGGGAGGTGAGAGAGTTATGTCCCTTCTGATTTATTATGCAGTGCTGGGAAGGGATAAGCCTCACTTACATAACACCCCCCCCATCCAATATCCTCCTTTCTCCCCCTCTCCTTCTGTTCCCCGCACCCTCCTCCTTTCTGAGAAGACAAGATTGTTTTTTATTAAGTTTCTCTTCAAATAATCTCATATGCTTTTGGCTGTTTGTTTGTTTGCTTATTGCCTCTGGAACAAGACCTCAGAGACAACCTTCACCATCCCTTTCAACCCAAAGCTAACCACCGGGAAGAGGCGAAGTTCCAAGGAGACAGAAAACAGAGGAGGAGGGTACGACAGGCATGGGAAGACACCGACAGTAAGTAAGATCAGAGAGGCGATTAGAAAAAAATGGAGATTCTGGAGAGGGAGGGAAGAAAAAGTGATGAAATGTAGGCAAGAGGAGGAAAACAAAACAACAAAAAAAGCGGAGAGAGAAGGCTGACAGTGATAAAAGGCCAACAGAGAAACAATTGGGAGGAGAAGAGAAGGAAAAGGGAACAGGAAAAAATAGGGGGATGAAAGGAACATTGGGGGTGGAAGAGATCTAGTCTATTTATAGCTTATCCCTGCTGTTGAGTTAGACCGCCCGGCCCCAGCACAGCACCACACCGCACCACAAAGCTCAGCACCCATGTCAGTCCTCACGTCAGCCCCCATCAGGTCTACACACACACACACACACACACACACACACACACACACACACACACACACACACACACACACACACACACACACACACACACACACACACACACACACACACACATATATATATATGGTGGCGCAGTGGTTAGCGCGGTCGCCTCACAGCAAGAAGGTCCTGGGTTCAAGCCCCGAGGTAGTCCAACCTTGGTGGGTCATCCCTGGTCGTCCTGTGTGGAATTTGCATGTTCTCCCCGTGTCTGCGTAGGTTTCCTCTGGGGGCTCCGGTTTCCTCCCACAGTCCAAACACATGTAAGTCAGGTGAATTGGCTGTACTAAATTGTCCCTAGCAATGAATGGGTGTGTGTGTGTGTGTGTGTGTGTCGGCCTTGTGATGGCCTGGCGGCCTGTCCAGGGTGTCTCCCCGCCTGCTGCCTAATGACTGCTGGAATAGGCTCCAGCATCCCCGCGACCCTGAGAGCAGGATAAACAGTCAAGATAATGGATTGATATATATATAGTGTTTTTTTTTTCCAAAACCGTCAGTGGTGTTTAGTGCTTGACTAATGAGCGGAATATCAACACGGATACAGGAAAAAAGATTTTAATACATAGCAGTACAGGCCTGTTCGTGTGTCTCGCACTCATAAGCCGCTAAAAAAAAAAAAAAAAAAAAAAAATACAGGAAAAAAGGTATTAAAATCTTTTTTCCTGTATCCGTGTTCATATATATATATATATAGGACCTCTCCTACCATAGGGGACACAAGAGAAAAACCGGAGGCGCTAGGGTTAACAGTCAGAGTGTGCCTGTGCTCTGCGTCTGAGATAAATATGCTGTGAAAGACCGGTGAAATTACTCGCAACTCAACTCAGCGGGGTGGGTGGATGTGGGGGTGGGGGTTGTGGTGGGGGGTGGCATCAGGAGATAAATGGCGAGCCTGAAAGATTAGTGGGGTCATTTGGATTCATACATGCACCTGTGTGCATACGTGCACAGACAGACACTTATGCACACGCAGACACACTTTGTACATAGACAAGCATTGCAAGTGGGAATATGGGCATGTAAACACACACACACACACACACACACACACACACACACACACACACACACACACACACACAAAAACACACCAAACTTACAAAATGTGTTTGGTCCACTGTCTCCACTTGTGTTTACTTTTTCATTATAAACAGAGATTCCTTTTGCAGCTCTTCTCTTTTTATTAAATGAACACATGTGAATGTGCAGGTGAGAACATCCACTCCAGTGCAGCGAGAGAGAGAGAGAGAGAGAGAGAGAGAGAGAGAGAGAGAGAGAGAGAGAGAGACAAATAGAGCATGGAAGAGTGGGAGAGACTGTCCCCCTGTAGCCGTGTCTTTCTGTCGGCGTCCCTTACAGCTTGCTCTGTTGACGTCACTATCCATGTAAAATTTGGTCGCTGGAGGCCGAGTGACTCTGGTCGCTCTCTCTCTCTTTCTCTCTGTCTCTCTGTATCTCTCTTTCTTTCTCTGTCTGTGTCTCTCTCTCTAATTCAAATTCAAAAGTGCTTTATTGGCATGACAAATAGGCACTTGTATTGCCAAAGCAGTCATTACAAACAGAACAACAAATCAGAACATATACCGAACATGTACGTATACACAGACAGATACAAGCAATCAGAACATATACAGGTGCAGTATAAAAACCCGATTCAAATCAATTCAAATCTATTTTATTTGTATAGCCCAATATCACAAATGACAAATTTGTCTCAGTGGGCTTAACAGCAACACAACGTCCTGTCCTTAGACTCTCTCATCGGATAAGGAACAACTCCCTGAAAAACCCCTTTAACAGGGAGAAAAAATAGGAAGAAACCTCAGGGTGAGCAACAGAGGAGGGATCTCTCTCCCAAGACGGACAGTGTGCAGTGGATGCTGCGTCTGCACAATTTACACAATACAACATGTATAGAGGATAACACAATTATAATGGACTTTATAATATAATGAATTTATAATGAATTTATGAAGAATGATGCGCAGGACGCCAAGCAGTGTCCAGACGCCAGCGGAACAGTCCAGGACCCAAGCCACGCGACCAGCATCACCATGTAAAAAAGATATATATATACACTCACTGGCCACTTTATTAGGTACACCTTGCTAGTACCGGGTTGGACCCCCTTTTGCCTTCAGAACTGCCTTAATCCTTCGTGGCATAGATTCAACAAGGTACTGGAAACATTCCTCAGAGAGTTTGGTCCATATTGACATGATAGCATCACGCAGTTGCTGCAGATTTGTCGGCTGCACATCCATGATGCGAATCTCTCGGTCCACCACATCCCAAAGGTGCTCTATTGGATTGAGATCTGGTGACTGTGGAGGCCATTTGAGTACAGTGAACTCATTGTCATGTTCAAGAAACCAGTCTGAGATGATTCGAGCTTTATGACATGGCGCGTTATCCTGCTGGAAGTAGCCATCAGAAGATGGGAACACTGTGGTCATAAAGGGATGGACATGGTCAGCAACAATACTCAGGTAGGCTGTGGCGTTGACACGATACTCAATTGGTACTAAGGGGCCCAAAGTGTGCCAAGAAAATATCCCCCACACCATTACACCACCACCACCAGCCTGAACCGTTGATACAAGGCAGGATGGATCCATGCTTTTGTAACCTGCACGACAGGGGAATGGGCCTATGCTTGCGCAGGGACAGTTTACAGTCTAATGTCTAAGTTCAGTGGAGATTGGTGTAGGTTTTTTTCTAGACCGGATTCTAGTACTCACCCCAAAGACAACACACACACTCGTGGGTATAGTTTACAATAAAAAAACCAATTTATTTCAACAGTTCAAAGTAAAGTTATTTCAATATCAATACTAAATTAGATGTGTTATATATATATATATATATATATTACTCTATTATACTTTTTAAAAGTTCTTCCTAATATTCTATTTATTGTCTATATCTATCTATATTCTATTTTATACCCTTCTAATATATTACTCATGCAGCCATATTCTACACTAACAAATTAAAGAAAATAATCCAAAATAAAGTATGAGTGCACTCAAAGAAAATAATAAAGAAAAGAAAAGGGGGAATGATTCAGTCTTCCAATCTGTGCAAGGTGCAATGTCCAGATCCTACCACAATCACAGGGGCAAGTTAATGTAGAGGCGATGATGATGAATCCAAATCCGGGGCGATGATGGGGGCAATCCAAAGGGGGTATCCAAGGGTTCCAAAAGGGTGTAGCAAGGGGGGTTGTTCGGGGTACTAAAAAACCAGTCAGGATTCCAGCAGCGTACAAAACACAAGAGAAAAGAGTCTTCCTTCTTCCTTCAACGGGAGATCATCTGTCTTTGGATAAAATCAAGATATCCTACGTAAATGGCTATGATTACATGGAACACAGAAAGCTGTTTACTTTTTAGCTTTGGCTAGCGGCTCACCAAGGAAGCTTCGTGGGAGGGATCTTTTTTGTCGTAGTTCAAATGTCCTGTAGCTCAAATATCCGTAGTTCAAATATCAATAATTCAGGTATCCATAGTCAAAGTTGTCCGTATTTCTAAATATCCGTATTTCTCTTCGCTATTGTCGATGGTTGTTTGCATGGTTTAAACTCTGTAGCTCGTGTGCCTCCTAGAGGCTACTCGTGGAACTTACATACGTCACAGGGTACATGTAATCATGTGGGTTACATTCTCCCCCTCTAAACCGCATCAGTCTCTGCATGCATCTAAACACTGTATGGTCTTGCAGAGGGCACTCTAGAAGAATCAGGGACATTTCTGCCCAAACTTTCGAAAAATGAGGCCATGGCTAGGACTAAAGGTCTTCCTAGTTCACCATAACAGAGTCTCTTAGGGGGATGTCTTTCTCTGATAGATCTTCTGATCGGTTCGCTCTCAGACGGGTTTCCGTCAGACAGGTCAGCCTGGCCTGTCACACCAGTGGGCGGTGCACTCTCGGGTTCAAGTGGGTTGTTTTCAGGTGAACGTCCTTCAATAGGTCCAAATTGAGGTACAACAGTAGTGGATGATGCGGGGTCTCCCTCAGGTAAGTGTCTTCGAACAGGTTGAGAGAATTCATCTGTGACTACTTCTGTCTCACGCCCAATTGGTTTCTTTTCAAGTAACTGATTGTGAACAGACTCAGGGGTATGGGGTACTTCACTAAGGAGTGGACTATCAGATTGGGAGAACTCCGACGGACTTGGATTCAACCCGACTGGGTTCAACAGTTCCGTGGCACGTGCTAGAGGGGTGGCCTGTGTGGTTGTCCTAATGCTTTGGGGAAACCTTGTGGAGATCTGTGGATAGCAATCCTCATCCTCGTCACTGCTGGGCATATCTGGGTCAACAATATTGTCGTGCCTGGTCTGCTGCGAGACTGTTTCCCTGCGTCTCAGCCTCCTTGTTGGTAAGTTTGTGTCAGGTTCTGAGACTTTATCTGTAACAGGTAGAAAGCCGCAGGGCAGAAGAAGGTCTCTGTGAAGGGTACGGTGTGGACCTTCACCCTGTTCTTGCTTGACGACATACACTGGGCCATCTCCCATCCTCTTCACCACAGTATGGACTTCCTTTTCCCATCTGTCCGCAAGTTTATGTTTTCCTCTTAAATTGACATTCTTCACCAGGACTCTATCTCCGGTAACAAGTTCTGCGGCTCTGATCTTTTTATCAAACCTGGCTTTATTCTTCTCTCCCATCTTCTTAGAGCTTTCAGAAGCAAGTGCATAGCTGTCTTGGAGGCGCTGTCGAAGATGTTTAACATACTCTGAATGCGACTTGAATCCAATTTGGTCTGGTGTAAGGCCTAGAACCAGATCAATGGGTAGTCTTGGCTGTCTACCAAACAACAATTCATATGGAGAGTAGCCTGTGGTGTCATTTTTCGTGCAATTGTATGCATGGACTAGCGGTTTGACAAAGTCCCTCCAATGATATTTATCCTTGTCTTCTAGTGTCCCGAGCATGCTGAGAAGGGTCCTGTTAAATCTCTCGACAGGGTTTCCACGTGGATGGTATGGCGTGGTTCTGATCTTTTCGGTTCCAATCAGACAGCACAACTCCTTGATGGTGTGGGATTCAAAATCTCTCCCCTGGTCACTGAGAAGGCGACTTGGAAAACCATACTGTACAATGAAGTTTTCCCACAGTGTTTTGGCAACCGTATTCGCCTTTTGGTCTTTCGTGGGGATGGCAACGGCAAACTTGGTGAAGTGATCCGTGATGACGAGGATGTTTCTAGTGTCCTTACTATCAGGCTCAATACAGAGGTAATCCATACACACCAGTTCAAGGGGATAACTGGTCTGTATATTCTCCATATGAGCAGCATGCTGGGAATTGGCTTTCCGCCTCACGCATCTTTCACAAGTCCTACACTTCTGTTCAACAGACTGAAACATCTTTGGCCAGAAAAATCTGGAACGAACAAGATGAAGGACACGCTGAGCGCCAAGATGACCGACTTCATCATGAAGGCCTTGCAATGCTCTTTCTCTGTGGCTACTAGGCAGCACCAGCTGATAGATCTGATTCCCACGATCAAGACATTTCCTGAACAGTACTCCATCTATAAGCTCTAGTCTATTCCATTCTCTAAGGAGCAGCTTGACTTCTGACAGTTCAGAGGACATCTCTTGAAAAGTGGGTTTTCGGTTTCCTTGAATGAAACTGATCACACGTCTGATAGATGGATCCTGTCTTTGAGACTGATACCAGTCATTGTGAGTCATTCCAGGGAGGGTGCCTTGTCCAGAGAACACAAAGTCATCAGGGATGGCAGAAGCATCTAAAGCTAAGGATTCAGCAAGAATGGGGAGTTCTGGCTGCAAATAGTCAGCCAAAGTGGTCACAGAGTGGCGTTGACATAAAGCAGACAGCATGTCACCAGAAACAGTTTTGCTTTCTCCATCCAAAACCCTTTGCTTCAGCTCTTCTATCCTCGCTTTCTCCTGCTTGAACTCCTCATCTTCTTCTGACGGACTCTGGGGTCTTCTGGACAACCCATCGGCATCTTGATTGCTGATCCCAGCCCTATACTTTATGGTGAATCTGTAGGTTGACAGAGCGGCTAACCAGCGATGTCCTGCTGCATCAAGCTTTGCTGTGGTCAACACATAAGTTAGGGGGTTATTGTCTGTTAAAACCTGAAATTCTGTTCCATAGAGGTAATCATGGAATTTCTCACAGATGGCCCATTTCAAGGCGAGGTACTCTTGCTTGTGGGCAGGATAGTTTTGTTCACTTCTGGATAGTCCTCTGCTGGCATAAGCTACAACCCTCAGCTTCCCATCGTGTTCCTGATAGAGCGCAGCACCGAGACCATCGCGGCTGGCATCAGTATGCAGGACGTAAGGAAGATTGGGATTGGCGAAGGCAAGAACAGGGGCCGAAGTCAGTTTATCTATGAGAGTTCTAAAAGCAACGTCACACTCTTCAGTCCACTCATTTCCAAAAGGTAAGGTGGGATTGATGGAAGTCTTGACCCTGTCCTTCTTGTAAATCTTCCCTCTTTTCCTTTGAGCAACATAGCCAGCAGTTAGAGCATTCAATGGGTTTGCTATTTTAGAGTACCCTTCCACAAAACGTCGGTAATATCCAGCAAATCCTAGGAAGCATTTGAGCTCTTTTCTGTTGGTGGGTTGAGGCCATTCTCTCAAAGCAGAGACTTTGCTTGGATCTGTGTGGACTCCATTGGCATCTACAACATGGCCAAGGTATTTAACAGAAGTCTGGAAAAAATGGCATTTTTCAGGGGACAACTTTAGGCCATAGTCTTTGAGCCGGTTCAACACTTTCATCAATCTGGCCTCGTGCTCTTCTAGTGTGTCAGAGAAGACAATCAGGTCATCCAGAAATACTAGTACTTCATTGAGATGCAGGTCTCCAACACATTTCTCCATCAGTCTCTGAAAGGTGCTTGGTGCATTTGTCACACCTTGGGGCATACGATTAAACTCATAGAAGCCTAGAGGGCAGACAAAAGCGGTCTTGTGCTTATCTTCCTCTGCAACTTCTACTTGATAGTAGCCTGACTTCAGATCCATGACAGAAAACCATTTGGCTCCACTAAGAGCAGAGAAGGTGTCTTCGATGTTGGGGAGAGCATAGGCATCTTTGATCGTTCTCATGTTCAGCTTCCTGAAATCTATGCAGAGTCTTATTGCACCATTCTTCTTCTTGACAACTACAATGGGGGAAGCAAATGGAGACTCTGACTCGCGAATAATTCCAGCGTCTAGCAGCTCTCTTAGGTGTTGTTTGACAGCTTCTCTGTCAGAGGGATGAATGGGTCTGGGTCGCTCTCTAAAAGGGGCCTCATCCTGGAGTCGGATGCGATGTTTTACTGCAGTCGTATGACCATGAGACAAGTCATCAACAGCAAACACCTCTGGCATGCTGTTCAGCTGGTGTGTGATCCGTTTTTTCCACTCTTCTGGAATGGGGGAATCTTCCAAATCAAAGTTGGTGGTATTACTCTGAGACTGAGGGATGTCAGGCACAGTCATATTTTGGGATTCAGACGGCATCACATACTGTGCTACCATCATTTCAGCTATCACCTGCCTTGGATGCAGTGTGACACTACGATCAGTCACATTTCTGAGAATGACAGGAATCTTGTTTAAAGATCGAAGTGGAGTTTCTATCAAGGAATTTTCAACGAACACTCCACCAGGTAAGGAAACGGTTTCAGGGGATTCGACCACGAAAAGGGAACGTGGGAAATGTTTCTTCACTCTGACATCTCCAAAGACAGACACTTTTCTTCCTGGTGGAATGGTGACAGGATGGCGTCCATGCAACTTAACATGATTGGCTGAAATCTCTTCCTGATGACTTAGGGCAACATGCTGGAACAGCAAGATACAGTCACTATTGATATTGGGCCTTTGTAAGAATTCTCTTCCATGCTTTTCTATGCCACCTTCATATAATCTGTCAAGGACATTGGTTCCAATCAATAGGGGAATCCGAGTGTTAAAATGGCAATTTGGCACAATGAGAACTAATGAAGAGACCTGTTCAGCTACGCCAGTGATGCTGCTGGGGAAGGAGATGAGGGCTTGGATATAACCCTGGTAAGGAACATGTTGGCCACCTGCACCTTCTATCTGGAAAAGAGTCTGAATGGGCTGGATGGGGAGGAACGATAAGTGGTTCAAGTAGAATGTCTCTGAAATGGTTGTTACTTGGGAACCGGTGTCAAGGATTGATTCACATTCTATTCCTTCAATGGAGACAGATGCAGTGCAGCGTGGCCCTACAAGTTCACAGGGAAGGGATAGGCTATTTTGGTATCTTTGTCTGTATCTATTTTTTCTTGTCTGGGTTCTATTCATAATATCATTAATGGGTTTGGGACTGTTATGCTGGTACTTAGCTCCTGAACGTCCCGAAACAGGAGCTGCTACTAGTTTAAAGGCATGGAGGTGAGGGTATGCGTATTCCTGTGAGCTTCACATTTTTGTCTCAGCTTGGTGTTCTTTTGATGGACAAGAGCGGGGTTGGGGGCACTCACACAGTGGGCAGCAATGTGACCATCTCCACCACATTTAAAGCAGAACCATGGCTTGGGAAAACGACGCGTGTAAATTCGAGGTGTGGAGGCATTCATGACCATGCAGCTGGTTTCAATCTGAGTTCTGTTTGGCTGTGGTTCTTCCTTGATGGACAGGGTTGCAATTTGTTTCTTTAACTCAGCTACCTCATCGCGGAGTTTCTGTGTGTCTTCATTTTTGTTTTCGGCTGGGGCTTCGATTCCATAAACAGTGTGGGCATGCACTGAAGCTTTTGAGCTCCCTAGATGTTTCTTCATCCTATCTAGTTTAGCTGAACGACGGCCTTCTTCTGTCCTAAGCTGATGAAGCAATTCAGGAAATGAGGGTGGGCTATTTTTTTCTGTTCAAGCTGAAGACCTAAAATCAACGAGTGGTCCCAGCATCCTCTGCAGAACTGTCTTATTAAGTGTTTTTCTGAATCTACAAGTGAAGCTCCCCCTCTAGAGATGACTTTAGTGAGGAGGGTCTGAAGTCTGAATAAATAATCAGATGGCTTCTCTCCAGAATTCTGGTTTGCACTCAAGAATGCAGCAAAAAGCTCTTCTCCATCTTCTACGACTCCAAAGGCTGATTCGATGTGGTTTACGTACGCAACAGGGTTTGCATTGACACCAAGCGGTTTCACCATGTCAGAAGCTGGACCAACCAAACTCTCTAGAACCTTTCTGATTTTTTGTGAATCGGTGACATAGGTGTCACTTAGAAGCAGCTCAACTTGAGTTCTCCAAGCTTCATAATCTACTTCCCCATTTGGCTTTGGAAGCCTACCTGAGAAGGTTCGAATTTTACTTGGGCTACTGTATGGTTTTGTTGACTCATTCTTAATAACATGTTCTACTACTACGTTCTGGATGCTCGGGGGATTAATGATGTCTTCTTCAAGGCTCATTGAATTACGCATGGATGAGTGTGTGGTTGGAGCACGGTGAATGTCAGATATAGATGGCCGTCTGTTACATTCTTGGGTCATGCTAGGCGTGTGCTCAACATCAATGCTAGGCTTAGTGTCTTGCATAGGGCTGTGTTCCGGTAAAGACGTGTTGTCAGTTTTCTGTGATGCTGTAGACCGAATGCGCCTCAGTTCATTTTTTAAGATGGAGGCATAGCCTGACATGGCACTACCACCAATAGCGCTGAGTTCTTCGAGATATTGCTGGGCTAAGTCTTTGCCTATTTCCTCTTGACATATTTGTCTAATTGTTCTGACATTCCATAGAGTAGTTGGATCAACAGGGCTAGGTATAAGGCCAAGGGTATCTGGGGTTATCCTGGTGATTGACTTTTCACACTCAAATTCTATTATTACCCTACCATTAGGTTGGTTGGGCTCATCCACAACTCTGATGCAGGATGAGATCTTCCCATGTTGTTCGAAGAAGCTTATTATCGTTTCGGCAGAGCTCATTTCATTGACACCTTCAACTAATAAGCAGTTTTGTCCATGGACTTTATACTGATTGCAAAGATCCATATTGACTGTGTTATTTTCAAAATAAAAAAATATATAATCAAGTATTTTATAGAGAGGTGTGGTCAGTGGGGTAGTATATGGCCTGAAACGCTAATTAACCAATCTCCTGGCTGGCTCGCCAACTTTCTGTAACCTGCACGACAGGGGAATGGGCCTATGCTTGCGCAGGGACAGTTTACAGTCTAATGTCTAAGTTCAGTGGAGATTGGTGTAGGTTTTTTTCTAGACCGGATTCTAGTACTCACCCCAAAGACAACACACACACTCGTGGGTATAGTTTACAATAAAAAAACCAATTTATTTCAACAGTTCAAAGTAAAGTTATTTCAATATCAATACTAAATTAGATGTGTTATATATATATATATATATATATATATATATATATTACTCTATTATACTTTTTAAAAGTTCTTCCTAATATTCTATTTATTGTCTATATCTATCTATATTCTATTTTATACCCTTCTAATATATTACTCATGCAGCCATATTCTACACTAACAAATTAAAGAAAATAATCCAAAATAAAGTATGAGTGCACTCAAAGAAAATAATAAAGAAAAGAAAAGGGGGAATGATTCAGTCTTCCAATCTGTGCAAGGTGCAATGTCCAGATCCTACCACAATCACAGGGGCAAGTTAATGTAGAGGCGATGATGATGAATCCAAATCCGGGGCGATGATGGGGGCAATCCAAAGGGGGTATCCAAGGGTTCCAAAAGGGTGTAGCAAGGGGGGTTGTTCGGGGTACTAAAAAACCAGTCAGGATTCCAGCAGCGTACAAAACACAAGAGAAAAGAGTCTTCCTTCTTCCTTCAACGGGAGATCATCTGTCTTTGGATAAAATCAAGATATCCTACGTAAATGGCTATGATTACATGGAACACAGAAAGCTGTTTACTTTTTAGCTTTGGCTAGCGGCTCACCAAGGAAGCTTCGTGGGAGGGATCTTTTTTGTCGTAGTTCAAATGTCCTGTAGCTCAAATATCCGTAGTTCAAATATCAATAATTCAGGTATCCACAGTCAAAGTTGTCCGTATTTCTAAATATCCGTATTTCTCTTCTCTATTGTCGACGGTTGTTTGCATGGTTTAAACTCTGTAGCTCGTGTACCTCCTAGAGGCTACTCGTGAGACTTACATACGTCACAGGGTACATGTAATCATGTGGGTTACACTTTCATATTGTTGACGCCAAATTCTGACCCTACCATCCGAATGTCGCAGCAGAAATCGAGACTCATCAGACCAGGCAACGTTTTTCCAATCTTCTATTGTCCAATTTTGGTGAGCCTGTGCGAATTCTAGCCTGAGTTTCCTGTTCTTAGCTGACAGGAGTGGCACCCGGTGTGGTCTTCTGCTGCTGTAGCCCATCTGCCTCAAGGTTCGACGTGTTGTGTGTTCAGAGATGCTCTTCTGCATACCTCGGTTGTAATGAGTGGTTATTTGAGTTACTGTTGCCTTTCTATCAGCTCGAACCAGTCTGGCCATTCTCCTCTGACCTCTGGCATCAACAAGGCATTTTCGCCCACAGAACTGCCGCTCACTGGATATTTTCTCTTTTTCGGACCATTCTCTGTAAACCCTAGAGATGGTTGTGCGTGAAAATCCCAGTAGATCAGCAGTTTCTGAAACACTCAGACCAGCCCGTCTGGCACCAACAACCATGCCACGTTCAAAGTCACTTAAATCACCTTTCTTCCCCATTCTGATGCTCGGTTTGAACTGCAGCAGATCGTCTTGACCATGTCTACATGCCTAAATGCATTGAGTTGCTGCCATGTGATTGGCTGATTAGAAATTTGCATTAACGAGCAGTTGGACAGGTGTGCCTAATAAAGTGGCCGGTGAGTGTATATATACGGATTTATAAAAAGAAAAAGTGATGAGGGGAAGGGCAGGCAGCGTCCAAGTGGCGACCACCATCACCATGGAGACCTGGGAGGACAACCGAATAGTAATTAGTTACCAGTAGTACTTATCAATTATTTATTATTTAACTATTGGTATTATCCTCCTTATTTATTTTATTTTATTTTATTTAAAGCAGTAGGATAGTTCTCTCTCTCTCTCTCTCTCTCTCTCCCCCTCTCTCTCTCACACAGACACACAGACACACACATGCAGTGTGACGGATCAACTACTGTAGGCAAACCAGCCCTAGCACATTCTACAAGCCAAACAGAAGAAATGGCAAGTAATCTCCCATTCTTTTTGCAGCAGCATTGCCTGGAGGATAATTTTGGGGCTCTGTGTTCATTCCCATTTTTTTCCCTGCCATCGTCTCTAAAGCAGTTCTTAGTTTTCATAATTTATGATGATGATCATTTTAAATCTAAACAGTGACCAAATTCTCGGGCCTCGGAGCAGTTATGAGTAAAAGATAATGGACTTTTTATGTTTCTCGTTCTCTGAAACTGAACCCACCAGTAGGTGAATGTACGGGAAATGTTACAGGAAGTGATAAAGTGTGGACCAGCGGCAGGCTGGTCTGCTTCAGCGTGTGCTGAGATGATTCATGAAGCAGTCTGAAGGTTGAACAGGACCGTGTTTGTTTTTGCCCCTGGCTTGCCCTGCCTGAATAACACACTTACTATATTCATGTCAGAGGACACACATTGCTAGGTATACAGACTTGTATTCATGATTGTGTACATGCACCCGAGCACTAGTACACACAGACCTGCATCAATGCACTCATAGAGAGAAACACACAAACTAATAACATCCACGTTGACAATCTCACACTTTTATGCAGATTCATGGGTATAGAAAACGAAATCTTGGACATTATCCCTCATATATTTGTTTGTGTCTACAAGGCCCGAGACAAATCCCAGTGTTTTCTTTCCCACTGTCATCTTCCTGTTCCTCTTTTCCGCTTAATCTGTCCATTAGCTCTGTCTTAGATACTGATCCTGGTCTGTATAAACACACTGGACTAGTTTGTGTTTTCTTTCTGCGGAGAGCACTGACATCTGGTCTCTCAGCCTGTAGCACCAGTCCCCGCATGTTGTGCTGTATTTCGCCCACAGATAAAAGATCTACCTCAGCTGCCCTTTCATGAAGCACCAGACACACCACATCATAAACAAACTACATTTGCATATCATAGCATTTCATCCATTCATTCATTATTCAAACCTGCTTGATCCAATTCAAGATTGTGGGAAGCTGGCGCTTCTTCCAGCAGAGTACACCACTTGGTTATGAGTTTATTATGCCCTTATCAGTTATCAGTGTGATGATCAAGGAGATGTTGCAGTTAAATACCAGCTTGAGATATATTCCTTATTGTCCTACTTGAGGACATTTTTTGCTGCAGCCGATACATCAGAATACAAGTTCAGCTTCGGACATACTTAGATGTATACAAACCGTTTAGACATACAGATGGGTGACAATCCATCCATCCATTATCCAAACCGCTTATCCTGCTCTCAGGGTCGTGGGGATGCTGGAGCCTATCCCAGTAGTCACTGGGCAGCAGGCAGGGAGACAACCTGAACAGGCCGCCAGGCCATCACAGGGCCAACACACACACACATTCACACCTAGGGACAATTTAGTACGGCCGATTCACCTGACCTACATGTCTTTGGACTGTGGGAGAAAACCCACACACCTGGAGGAAACCCACACAGGCACGGGGAGAACATGCAAACTCTACACAGAGGACGACCCGGGGCGACCCACCAAGTTTGGACTACCCCGGGGCTCGAACCCAGGACCTTCTTGCTGTGAAGTGACCATGCTAACCACTGCGCCACTGTGCGGGTGACAAATTACAGGAAAAACCTGAATGCTTAGCCCCTATGGTGAGGGGGTCCGGGGACTCTGTTGTGCTGTGGGGGGCATTTTCCTGGCATGTTTTGGATCCACTTGTCCCCTTAGAGGGAAGGGTCACTGCAAATCAATACAAAATTATTCTGAGTGATCACCTTTATCCTATGATGAGACATCTCTATCCTGATGGGTGTGGTCTCTTCCAGGATGACAATGCCCCCATCCACAGGGCACGAGGGGTCACTGAATGGTTTGATGAGTATGAAAATTATGTAAATCATATGCTATGGCCTACAGTCACCAGTTCTCAACCCAGTTGAACACCTATGGGAGATTTTGGACAGACGTGTTGGACAGCGCTCTCCGCCGTCATCATCAAAACACCAAATGAGGGAATATGTCTTGGAAGAATGGTCTTCCAGCCCTCCAGTAGAGTTCAGAGACTTGTAGAATCGATGACAAGGAACATTGAAGGTGTTTGGAGGCTCCTGATGGACCGGCACCTCACTTTATGTTGTTTTATCCTTTCATTTGTCTCCTGTCTGTATATATACATCCACACAACTAAAGGAAAAGAAAGAAAAGAGGGTGATACGTTGACGTTGAGAGCAACACAAAAAAAAATGTTTACGATAACCTTTTCCATGTAGTTGGAGGAAGAAAGAAGGGGGTTTAATAAGATGAAGCCTTATTAATAAGAGGTAATAAGGTCAAAATCCAAACACAAGAGGTGCAAGCGTTTATCAAATACATCAACTCAGTGGACAAGAACATTAAGTTCACAAGGGGAGACGTAAAGAACAACAGTTTGCCCTTCTTGGACTGTGACGTCCACATTGGGGAAGACAGGAGCCTCCACATTGGGGTTTACAGGAAACCTACACACACAGACCAATATCTACTTTTCGACTCACACCACCCGCTGGAACACAAACTGAGCGTCATCAGAACTCTGCAACACAGAGCTGACAATGTGCCCAGCAGCACTCAGGCCCAACAAGAAGAACACAAACACCTGAGGGGAGCTTTAAAAACCTGCGGCTACCCCAGTTGGACCTTTGTGAAAACTGCAACATGTTCCAAAAAGACCAACCAGGTGAGCGACAATGAGAAAAGGAACAGAAGGAATAGCACAGTCATCCTGTATGTTTCTGGGGTCTCCGAGAAACTCAGGAGAATTTTCAACAAACACTTCATCCCGGTATACTTCAAACCCAGCAACACACTCCGACAAAGACTGGTTCATCCCAAATACCGTGTACCACACACCCAAAGAAGCAATCTGGTGTATGCTGTACAATGCAATGAGGATTGCACTGACCTATACATAGGAGAAACCAAACAACCACTACACAAACGGATGGCCCAACACAGAAGGCCAAACTCCTCAGGACAAGACTCAGCAGTCTATCTACACCTAAAGGAGAAGACACACTCCTTCGAGGACAGCAACGTACACATTTTGGACAGGGACGATAGATGGTTTGAAGGAAGCCATCTATGTGAAACTGGAAAAACCATCCCTCAACAGAGGAGGAGGTCTGCGACACCACCTATCTCCCACTTACAATGCCGTCTTTTCATCTCTACCCAGGAGACTCAAGAAGCCTAGCCTCCAAGAACAACAGTCGGTCACTAATGGCTCCAACGACTCTCATGACCACTGAATGGAGCACTAACGAAGTCGAAACTAACACCCCCAACGACCGTCGCTGCTTAACATCGGATCACAAAGAGCCACGCATATCAATACCTCTGATAACGACGGGCGTTGCTAAACATCGGAACACAAGGAGCCATGGACATCGTTAGCTTTGATAACGACTCCAAAGAAGATAAATATCTGAGTCTCATCACCAGCCAGTCATATTAGCTTGGTCTAGTCAGAAATGCACGAACTGATGAAGCCTCTTGGATGAGAGGCGAAACGTCTTCACGGATATATACCAAGTCCAGTTGCACTCGATTCAATTCCTTTGGATAACCATGACCTGGATGAATGAGAACATTCACAGACATGTTAATAAGAGGGGCTTCAAGGGTGCCTGGCAGGCAGAAATGCTCATACACTTGCACACTTTCCTTCAGTGAACACAGCCTGCCCACAGAGATAAACAGAGAGGAAGAGAGGAGAGAAAAGTGCCTGAGGAGATGATTCGTTCCCTCCAGGCTAAACTCCCCGTGTTCTTCGTCATCATCATCATCACCATCATCATCATGCTGGGGTTGAAGCGAGACAAAAGGCATGAGCGAGTCAGAGTTTAAGAGGCTTTAGGTGTTCCAACGATATCAAGAAATTCCTCTGGTCTTTTTTCTCCTTTTCCTCTGTTCTTCCGCTCTTTGTATTTCTTGTCCAAGGCAGCTCATCTCACCCCAGACGACCCCATTAGTCGTTAGTAATACTCCGTGAACACACAGTATCCAGCTCTCGGCTTTCTGCTGCAAAGGTGATGGTGGCTGCTAAGGCCTGTAATGAGCTAAATGGGGGAGTGTCAAAGGTTGAAGGGGTACCAAACCTTTTTTCTTTTTTTTTTTACATTTCTTGACCTGAAAGCATGTAGATATGGGCTTAGGATGATGTAACTCATTATTCATGATGACTTCAACGAAAAATTAGATTCATCACATGGGAGAAAATCGTTTCTTTTTTTGACATCGCACATTAAGATCTACCCCTGAACTTAACATGAGGGAATCGAAGTTGGCGAGACACGTGCCGTAGGTGACACATGTAGGGTCCAGCGTGTTAGACCAATAAAACGTGAGGCGAGTAGAAAGGCGACACACAGACCTAAGCCAACTACACTCCCGGGACGGACTTGTGATAAACTGGGGTGTGGTGGACTGCATCACCGCCACCTATACGCTAGCATAACGTCACCACGACCATCACCACGACCTCTATAGCTACACCACTTTTTTTCTTGTCCTTTTTCTAAATGTGAGTACAGGCTAGAGACAGGCTTTTAGAGGCAAGTGCTCTCTTGCTCTTTAAGTCAATTCTAAGCACCTGTCAACACTTTTAGTGGTGACTGTGCGTTGCCGTAGCCAAGCTTCTACCGCAGCTCTTAAGATAGGACACAGAGATGAACTTGGCCCACCGCTAATATCCTTCCCTCTACTTCATCTCATCTCATTTCATCTAATCTGTCCACCCATATGACTTAAGACTCGGCTTAGGGAGACATTACATGGTGGGCTGGAGGAGAGTTGGAGGATGGGGTGTATCGATCTACCGCTTCCCTGCAGCAGGGATCAAGCACTGTACATGATGAGGTCACTCCCTCTGGGTCTCCGCCGAGAAGAAATAGGCTTTCCCAGGAGTCCGAGGATTGGTAAAGGTCAAAGGTCGAAGCTCTGATGAAATCAAAAGGTGTTCAAAGGGCTTTACACAGGACTGTAATTTATTTGTAACACCAATCGCATTGTTTTCCCCTTCTGTCTGAATGGTCTAATCACTGACTGCAGTTGCAACTCACAGCAGCCAACGGTCCTTCCAGATGAAACAATTCAATTGCCTTCCCTCTGGTGGCCAATGTCGGGATTACAACAAATCTCAGGCGGTAAGGCAGGACTCCTGTGGCCCGGTAGACCTAAACACATGCTGCAAATAGATAGATCAGCACAGCATGGGTAAACACGAATCCCACTTTGCTGTTCCTAACTTATAAGATGAATTTCTCTCATTAATCATGGCCATTTGTCTCTCCTGTTGTAGGTCTGGAGGTCAGTGATCGAACAATGTTTTCTGTCACCAGGCTGACTCCAGTGTCCTCTCATTTGCGCTCTCTCTCTCTCTCTCTCTCGCTCTCGCTCTCGCTCGCTCTCGCTCTCACTACTCTGTCTTAGGGAATTGGAGGGATAGAGTATTCATTTTTGCTTTGCTCTGCTTTGCATGGCTCTGATGCTGTCTGCCACCAAATCCCCCGTGAATATAAGTCAGAAACTGAAGCTGCAAATCATGTTTTATGTATGTGTGCTTGCACAACGAGAGCTGGGGGGGGGGGGGAGTGGGCCAAGCATCACACGGGGCATATTATGGCAACAAAGCAGCTTTCCCTTTCTTAGAAAAAAAATGACAGCAGCTGGAGCCAAAGCAATGGACACTGAACAAAATCTGAGACGATGGCTAATGACTGCTGAAGCAGAAAGAGCAATACTCAGGAATGGCATTAACCCTGCTATTCTACTGTAGCAAATTGCCCTAGCAGTACCATTGGTGTAGACGTTGTGTTGCTTGCTTATCAGCTACGGAAGGTCTAGTATAGCAAAAGCTGGTGAGCATGCAGAGCGTGTGTGTGGTTCTGTCTGTCTACGGGTCTCTCAAGACTGGGCTGAAATCTCGTGTCTCTGTTGATAAAGGGTGTTTCTCAGGAGTCACCTTGGCACTGATCTTGACATGTGTGTTTGGTGTTTTTATTAGGGGGTGGAAGATGGATAGCCCTCCACACCCCCGAGGACAATTTGTTGGGTGTCAACAGACACAGTTGTTCTCTCTTCTGCCCTCTTTCATCCTCCTTTACCCCCCCTCCGTCTGTTCAGTGTGGCCCCCCGAAATGGGGAGATGGAGAGCAGGGCGGAATATCAAACAAGTAAGAAAGGGGGTGTTGTGGTTACACCGCCCTGAGCTGCCTCCCCGGCACGTTCAAGCCACTCCCCCAGCTCGGACGTGCCGGAAACATCCGAGCGCTCGGCTCGCGCTCTGAGGAGACGAGCGCTGCACTGCACCAGGTGTTTGCCATCATCCATCAGGCACACCTGTGGCAATCAGGCAGCCTTCTACAAGAAGCCTCCCAGAACGTCTCTCAGTGCTTCGACGTACTGAACCCTGCGGTAAAGTTCTGACAAGCCCTCCAGCGTTCTTTGCATTCTGTTTATTCCCCAGTGTCTTATCTTCGTGTCTCTGTTTCCTCCCAAGACTCTCCCTCCGCGATTTCCACGGCTCCCCGCGTCTCCCTCGTCCCCAGCGACCTTCACGTTTCTCCCCGGACCTCTCCTGCGATCTCCCCCCTTGTCCCTCTACCTGGACCCCTCCTTTCGGACTCGACTTCCCGGATCTCGGACCTGGACTTTCTCGGACAACCCCTCTTGGATCACGGACTGGACTTTTTCGCCAGGTGCACGCACATTTTTTCAACACCTCCTGGTCATTTACATACCGCACCACACATTGGCTAAAAACACTCACACATAGTTATACACGCAAACCACGGGACACCACACATAGTTTATTCACACATCCCACTAACAGAACGCCTTTTTTCACCATACATTTCCCTCCCACAATAAAACCCCCCTTTGTAGACTTAGAAGTCATCTCGTGTCTGTCTGTTTTGGGTTTCGCCACACGGGTCAGGTTCTGGTGCGCGAGCATAACAGGGGGTTTGATTAAAGAGCTGAACCAACAACCCTTTTATCCCCCAGGCAGCCACCGAAACAGGCAGATAGGGGTGACCTTATAATATACTTAGTTAAGGATAATACCACAGCATCCTGTGGGAGTGAAACCCTGAGTCACGGTGTCACCACAGTCAAATAAAGTGTGGTCCCTGTGGTGAGGACATATGTTGCCATAGTGATATAATCTATCTAGGAGTAATCTAACAGATTAATAATCTCCGTATAATCTGGGCCTGTGGGTTCACGTCAGCACAGTGCGCTGGGTGAGATGTCATCTTCTGATTAGAGATAGTGGATGGAAGGGAGGTGTGTGTGTGTGTGTGTGTGTGTGTGTTTCTGAGTGTGCTCTAAGCCCTTCGTAGAGATCATCACACAGGTCATGCATTTTGACCTTGCTGTGTGTTTTATGAAAATTAAAAACTGAAAAGCTATCTAAAAGAGTTTCTGGGTCAGATTCCATGTATGTGTGTGTGTGTGTGTGTGTGTGCGTGGCTTTATCTCTCTACCTGGGCATACGCATTCCTAATCTCTATCTTTACACTTTTTTTCCCGCCTTGTTAGTCGTCTTTTTTTTCTCTCCGCCATGCTCTCCTTACCTCTACTGTCTCATCTTGTCAAGTTGATGCTGCTCATCGCCAAGACGGTACAAAGGAGCATCTTAATAAATATAACCCCCACCCACTCCAACCCGCCACACTCCCACCTTCCCGTCCCTCAGGACAGGCCTTGGCCATCTGTCCGCCAGGGGAAATGATAAAAGTTTCTCCCCCTGATGATCAGTCCTGTGCACCAATTAGTGAAGCAATTTGCATCCCGTTTTGAAACGGCGCTTAACGCTAAGACTAAACGGAATTTTATTCGGCCGTATCCCAAAATAACACTATGTACTGAGTTTAGTCACATCAAATGTTCAAAGCAGATTTTTTTTTAAGGTCTGAAGTTTTATTTTCTAGCATTTTCTTTTTTCTAGCATCCTTTTCTGTCAGCGTGGGTGGGTGGGGGGGGGGCTCTGTGTTTCAGCCCTGCCGTGGTTCACTGCTGTTGTTAGCCGCTGTTGTCTATCTGTGTGATGGATGAGAATACAATGCACTTCTGATGTCTCCCTCCCATAAGAAACTAGGGTAAAGTCATTAAAGTTGAAGATTTTTACACGTCCTCCATTCATGTGGAGGGCTTACAATGTTCTCATCTATTGTTGATCAAAAGCTGAGCTGATATGTCATCTTTGCAGCCAAAACAGAGCGTCAAACCCTGGCTGAAGTGAATTTTCTCAGCAATATTCTGGGTTTTTTTTTTTTTTTTGTCCAACAATGAAAATCCGTCATCGTGGATACCCATACTCCTGTTTGTAACAGCAGGAGACAGGCCCATGTGGACGAGTCTGGCCGGCATCTGTGGCTGGCTGTGGAAAACAGCTTTCTGAGAGCCAAGCAGCCTGGCTGTATGGCAGAGCTGACCGCTATATACACCAAGGCTCAGGGGCCAGGGCCAAAATCAATAGCCTTATGGCATCAGCTATCAGACAGTAACAAGCTGATTGATTAACCTGTCTGGCTGTTTGTGTAGGCCTCAGAGACCAGGGAGGTTAAGGGGTGAGGATTGGGAGATTGAAAAAGCGATAAAGGTGACTAAAGGAAGAGACGGCGAATTAGACTGAAGCATAGAGGATGGTGAAAGAAAGACAGCAATAGAAATATAGATCACAGCCATCCTTCAGTCCGCCACCTTGGTCCCCTTCTAAACCTGTCTCTTTGACCCCCTGCTGTTTATTACCAGAGTGAAGCGTGACTTGGTTGACTACATTTCAGTGTTAGCATCTCTATGGTCCACTTAAAAATATGGATGTTGGTCGTCCGGGTAGCGTAGCGGTCTAGTCTGTTGCCTACCAACACGGGGATTGCCGTTTCGAATCCCCGTGTTACCTCCGGCTTGGTCGGGTGCCCCTATGGACACAATTGGCCGTGTCTGCGGGTGGGAAGCCGGATGTGGGTATGTGTCCTGGTCGCTGCACTAGCACCTCCTCTGGTCGGTCGGGGCACCTGTTCGGAGGGAGGGGGGGGAATAGCGTGAAAGTGCTATATAAATGTAATGATTATTATTATTATCATCCTCCCATTCGCTACGTCCCCCTGGTGAAACTCCTCACTATCAGGAGAAAAGAAGCGGCTGGTGACTCCACATGTATTGGAGGAGGCATGTGGTAGTCTGCAGCCCTCCCGAGATCGGCAGAGGGGGTGGAGCAGCGACTGGGATGGCTCAGAAAAGTGGGGTAATTGGCCGGGTATGATTGGGGAGAAAAAGGGGGCGAAATCCGAACCCCCCCCCAAAAAAAACCCGTGGATGTTTGTTTTTCTACAATTCGGTAGTCTAGATAGGACAGTACAGGAGACAACACACTTTCATGTGGACACACGGCGAACAGAGGGAACATGTCTGTTGTGTGGCAGCGGATCAGGCTTGAGGATCAGACCAAACTATGGATAGCAGAAAAGACAGCAAGCCATCCACATCCTGGCTAGATATAGTATCTGTGCACGTGCAAAAATTAGAAACCCATTACTCCCTAAATGTGCTGCATTTCTTTAATTCCCATGTCTGCTTAACGCCGCTTGGATATTCTTCTCTATGATTTTGTCTTACATGCTGTGCTCTTCATGTGTGCAACTCGCCAAGTCAAATTCCTCGTATGTGCAAGCTTCATTGGCTATAAAACAGGATCTTATTCACAGAAGTGTCATTATGAATTTATTATGGACAATCTAAGACAGACTTTCTCTGTTTCAGTCTGTCTCTACATCAGCATGTGGACCTGACTGTCTACATCTGCGTGTTTGATGGAGATAATCGATTGTAGTGATTTTACAGGCTGCCCAGATGGGGGCAGCGTGGCCTTGTAGAGTCACCAGTATTGCTGTATCTAACATGAGGAAGACAATGCTAATGACCTTTATCACGTCTTTGTTATGAGCAGATATGTTGGTCTCTGGTGGGTGGTTCATCTGAACTCGCTGTTCTCTCTGTGTCTTTCTCCGGGCCAGGGGCGTAGCTGAGGAGAGCAGGCGCAGACAGGAGTGAGGTCCTGGGGATGAGAGGTCTCTGCCCCCTCCCTGTCTCCCCCAGACCTCCAGAAGGAGAACGCTGGGCACTATTCCAAGGTATGAAATGAGACAAAAGAAGGAAGAAAAAAAAAAAGGGCTCCTTGGCAGACAAGTTTGTCGGCAAAACCCTCTGATGATGCTGACCTTCAATATTTGCTGAGTCAAACCTTCCACCGCCCACTAATTCTCTCTCTCTCTCTCTCTCTCTCTCTCTCTCTCTCTCTCTCTCTCTCTCTCTCTCTCTCTCTCTCTCTCTCTCTCTCTCTCTCTCCTTTCACTCCCTCTCTCTCATTCTGGCCTTCTCTCTGTCGATATTGTTCTCTGTCTTTCCTGTGTTTTGAGGAGCCTGGAACATTGGGTAGTGGTCTGACGTGGCGTAGGCCAGAGTTGGAATAATTGGTCACTTTGAGACACACACAGACACACACACACACACACACACACACACACACACACACACACACACACACACATATGGAAATAGGGGTCTTGGCCCCGAGCTTTGAAGTGTCTGGCTGGAGATGGATGGCAGTTGGAGGGTGTGACAGCCGGAGAGGAGGAGGAGGGGAGAACGGGGGGGGGGAGTGGTCAAGGGGTCAGGGATTTACGGCTGGCTCTGTGCCTTTTCATATGCTGGGGGGGGGTTGTGTTTGTTTGTTTTGTAAAACAATCCAGCTTTTCCGCACAGCGAATCCGATCTGCCTCGCAACGTGGTGACCCATGGGAGATACGGAGCTGCGGCCTGCGATTTGGGTTTGGTTTCTTCCCGCCGTGGCGAAGAGCGCGGTATTGGAAAGGCCTCCTTGTGTCTATCAGCCTGTGGCTGCAGAGCTGAGGAGCAGATGAGTGAGTGTATGCGAGATATGTGTTGAGATGATAATGATATGTGTGGTCCACACAGCAGCAGCTGTCTTCCTCGCCTGTTTCCACCGTCTGCTTCACAGGTCCGCCGTCTCTGCTGCCGTCCTCCCAGCTGTCCCCTCCTGTCTTGCTCCGTCCCTGAGTCAACCCCGCAGCCTGGCCGGGGTTGGCAAGGTCACCCTATAAATATAACCCTTTACACACAACTGGTTGCCTTGAGCTGTAGTAAATGATCACATTGCCGGCTTTTTACGTTGCTCATCTTTTGAATCCTTTGGATGTGGTGTTAAAACCGAAAGGAAGTGAAGTCATCTGGGTAGCATAGTGGTCTACTCTGTTGCCTACCAGCATGGGGATCGCCGGTGTGAATCCCCGTGTTGCCTCCAGCTTGGTCAGGCGTCCCTACAGACACAATTGGCCGTTTCTGCAGGTGGGAAGCCGGGTGTGGGTATGTGTCTCGGTCCCTGCACTAGCGCCTCCTCTGGTCAGTCGGGGCACCTGTTCGGGGGGGTAATAATAATAATAATACATTTTATTTATAGAGTGTTTTTCAAAGTACTCAAAGATGCTTTACACAATAGTGTGATCCTCCCATGCGCTAGTACGTCCCCCTGGTGAAACTCCTCACTGTCGGGTGTATCGGAGGAGGCATGTGGTAGTCTGCATCCCTCCCCGGATCGACAGAGGGGTTGGAGCAGTGACCAGGACGGCTCGGAAGAGTGGGGTAATTGGCCGGATACAATTGGAGAGAAAAAAAGGGGGGGGGCTGACAGGAAATGTGGAGATATCACCCATCTCCAATGACGAGGAGCAGTCATTTGAAGATACATACAACAGATTTGCTTGATATTACATCTGCATCCATATTTATGACGGCAGGACTGGCTGAGTCCCCTTCCAAACCTTTCAAACACAGCTATACCATGTCTGCATGATATTATGTGTATCGGTGCTGCTTCACACTACCTCAGACGGATTACTGTTTCCATTTTTCTAATGAAATTGCTGAAATCAGGCTGCATTACTATTCTGTTCATTCCCTGTGCCGTCCACAGCTGTCAGCCTTTTGTAGTTTCATGGCTGACAGACGACCTGCTGGTGTACTGCTCTGTCCAATCAGGGCAAAGCATGAGGAAGACCGTGTGGCTGAAAGAAGGATGAAGCAAAGTGACCAGTTGTGTGTGTGTGTGTGTGTGTGTGTGTGTGTGTGTGTGTGTGTGTGTGTGTTTGTGTGTGTGTGTGTGTGTGTGTGTGTGTGTGTGTGTGTGTGTGTGTGTGTGTGTGTGTGTGTGTGTGTGTGTGTGTGTGTGTGTGTGTGAGAGAGAGAGAGAGAGAAAGTTTTACATCAGTGTCTGAATGTATTTTAAACAGGGGATGTCTTGCCAATTTCTATCTAATCTTTGTCTTCCTCCATACAAGCTTGTCAGTTCTGGGACTCTCTTCCTCTCAGTCTCACTCTCTTTCATTCCTTCCTTCTCTCCCTCTCTCTCTCCTTACTTTCCGGTTCTCTCCCCCTTTCTGATCCTCTTTTCTTGCAACCTTCCCTTTTTCCTCTTTTTCTGGTTTTCCCTCTCTTCCTCAGCGAAGCGTGTTCTCACGTCTGGCGTCTTTTTATCTTTGCTGATGCAATCGTTCAACATGTTATTTTGTGTTGTTTTTATACGTTTGAGCGTGTGTGTGTGTGTGTGTGTGTGTGTGTGTGTGTGTGTGCGTGCATGCATAAATGCAGGGACCATAACTGGTATGCTGTTTGTATTATGTGGTTTTAGGCTAAATTGGAAATCCCCACTGACGTCTGACGTGCATAGGCGCGCACACACACACACACATACACACACACCAAGAACTGAATAGTTTTCAATACTAAACAGTTGTATTCTCAGCATTGGGGGGTGGGGGTGGGGGGGAGTAGTTAATTGAGGGGAAGTGCCAAGTCATGGGGTGGGAGTGAACTCCCTTCACACCTGTGTCTTACCCAGGGTCTCCACAGACCAGGTAAATGTGGAAACGGAGGGAGGTAGGGAGAGAGTAAGGGAGGGAGGGAGTGAGAGAGGGAGGGAGGGAGAGTAGAGAAGTACGTTATTGAAACATCGGGTATCTACGTGAATGATTAGACCTTATTGTTCGTTTATGTCAAATGAACCATCTCCCCCACCTCCCCCCCTCTCACACACACACACGCATGCGCATAGACCGTCACCACCTTCTCCCCCTGTCTTCCAGCATTACTCATTCCTCTTATTGCTTTTCCATGGCAGCACGTAGCAATAAAACTTGATTGGTTAAGGTTGTAGAGCTGAGAACTGTGTGTGTGTGCTTGTGTGTGTGTGTGTGTGTGTGAGAATGTGTGTGTATGTGTTTGTATGCACAAATGCACACATAAGAAGAGCATGCTCAGGTTTCATAGCCATGGTATACCTGAGTTACACAGCAGACGTACTTACCCAACCTCGACCTCATACAACCTCTCCATCGCTTGCACGCACTCGCTCACACACACACACACTCAGTGCTCACACAGTAGTTGACGTTAGGGAAAAGTGTGCCGTTTGACTTGAAGGCGCTGCG